>NW_009711975.1:0-74905 GCF_000703405.1 Apaloderma vittatum
TGTGGCCAAAGTGTAGGACCCTAAACTTGGTCTTGTTAAACTTCATACCACTGGCCTCAGCCCATCGACCCAGCCTGTCGAGGTTCCTCTGCATCATCTTCCTATGCTCTGGCTGATCGACACCCCCTCAACTTTGTGTCATTTGACAGATTTACTACAAGTAGACTCAATCCCCTCATCCAGATTGTTAATAAAGTTGTTGAACACGACTGGGCCCAGAACTGATCCCTGCAGGACACCACTGATCATCGGATGCCAACTGGATGCAGCATCATTCACCACCACTCTCTGGGCCCGCTCATCCAGCCAGTTTTTTACCCAGCAAAGGGTGCATCTGTCCAGGCTGTGGGCTTGTAGGAGACAGTGTCAAATATTTTACTGAAAATGAGGTAGACCACATCCACAGCCTTCCTCTCATCCACTAGATGGATTATCCAGTCATAGAAGGAGACGAGACTGGTCGGGCAGGACCTTCCTTTCCTAAGCCCATGTTGGCTGAGCCTGATCCCCTGGTTGTCTTCTACATGCAGCTTGATGGCACTCAGGATGATCCACTCAATAACCTTGCCAGGCACTGAGGTCAGGCTGACAGGCCTATAGTTTCCCGGATCCTCCTTCTGGTCATTCTTATGGATGGGTTTCATGTTGGCCAATCTCCAGTCATCTGGGACCTCCCCAGTTATCCAGGATTGATGATAAATGATAGAGAGTGACTTGGCCAGTTCTTCCACCAGCTCCCTCGGCAGCTGTCCTTGGAAGCACCTAGAAACCTTAAAATTTGCATATCTGTTTTAACTAATAGCCTTCCTAGCTCCTGAAGCTAATGTTTTGTCTTTCAAAAAGTACCATTTGGAAAACATAGTTTCACATAAATCCTGTTTTAGTGCAGTTTTTACATGTCATTACCAAATTATACTCAAGGACTCTGATCCAGGCTGAAGCCATTACAGTATTCAGCTAGTAGGCATGCCTACTTTCATTGTAATAGGTTAAGGATTAGTGAGTTACTTAGGAAAAGAAAGATTCAAAGTGTTTCTTAAACATGCAGCAATATGAAAACATAAGTCTCAGGTGAAGGATGATTATCTGGATAGCTGACTAAAAGGAATTTTAGAAGACCTTTCTTTTCAAAACAAAGCTTTGGGGCAGCTGGAGATGTAAACCACGTGGCCATAGAAGCAGAAAGTAAACTAGACTTTGACTCTACAACCAAATGAAGCAGGAAGGAAAAGACGTGACTTTGTTTCACACGTTGAGCTCTGAAAATGTATGTATTTAATTTATAAGAAAGAAGATAAGATGAATACAACACTTCTTGCCAGGCCAGCACCTTATACACTAGGTAAAATTGTTTCCCACCAGTCACTCCTTCTGCCTTTCCTTTTCCTCCTAACTTTTCCCTAAGAAATTATTTCTTTTTTTTTTCCTCATATATTATGAGCTACTTCACAGTAAAATGTGAGCATTAAAAAAGAATGCAACCATTTCAAACATAATTAGAAAACATTCTGTATTATATATATTTGAATCCTTTGCTTCAAGTACCCCACCAGTAATAATGAACTCTTACTCAAAGAAGCCGTAATTTACAAATAAAGTCATAATTTTCTCTAGCTTCTATAGAAAAATGTACATCCAAGGATCTGACTACTCAGTGTTTTGCACATAAACCCAATGATGCCCATATTCTATCTCAGAGGCAATTCCTCTAAAGACACATGGTGAATTATCCTTGGGTAAGGGCCAAACTCCCACCGAGTTGCCTGCTCTCTCTCCACTTCAGTGAGTTGAGGGGAGAAAGTAAGAATAACCAGACTGAGAAAGCTCATGGATTGAGATAAAGACAGGGAGAACACTTACTTCCCCAGGTTGAGTCATGTGTAAAACAGACTCAACCAGGGGAAGATGAACTTCATTTAATGGCAATTAGTATAAAGATACAATTACTGGTTCAGGTAGTGAAAAACAGAAAGGCAGATATTAAAACAACGCCTTTTGCCACACATTTTTACTGGCTCAACTTCATCGGTCCAGACTCCTCTGGGTAGATGGTGGGTTATGCTCAATATGTAGCAGTTTCTTTCTGCTTCTCCTTCCTTATCACGTTTTTCCTCTGCACCAGCAGAGACATATATTTGGGCTGGTGTGGTATATTTTTAAAAAAATACTACAAATTAAATTTTTGAGATAATTTACAATTATTTATTAGGGTTTAGTCTAATATTTCAATATGCTAAGAGAAAAAGAATATTGGAACTATTGTAATAAAAGCAGTAGTTCTGTTCTAAACATTCAATAGCTGAAAATTGACATTGAGGAAAATATTTTTATATATAAAACTAGTTGTATATAATTAGTCATTTTAGCTGGACATTGAAAGTGACTGTTAGTGTATATATATATATATAGCCTCTCACAGTGCTGTGGTTTTTTAGTGGTAGCTAGAAGGGTGTTGGTAGCATCCCAATGTTTTGGCTACCGCTGAGCAGTGCTCCCGTAGCCCCAAGGCTCTGGTTTTCCAACATTCCCCCATCAGTAGGCTGGAGGTGGGCAACATCTTGGGAGGGGACATAGCCGGGCCAGCTGACCCAAACTAACCAAAGGAGTACTCTGTACCATATGGTGTCAGCTCAGATATAAAAGTGAGAAAAAAGAGGAAACTGGGGGGTTATTCATGGATTACTTTTTTCCTCCGGAGCAACTGCTATGTGCAGTAGAGTCCTGCTTCCTGGGAAAGCATCCGGACATTACCAGCTGATGGAAAGTAGAGAATAATCTTTGTTTGGCTTTGCTTCCACGTGTGATTTTTGCCTTTGCTGTATTATAAACTGCTCTTATCGTAACTCACAGGCCTCTCACTATATTTTCCCTCTCTCCTGTCTGTCTAAGAAGGGGAAGTGATAGAGTGGCTTTGGCAGGCTCCTGACCTCCAATCAGGGCTAAACCACCATGCACGGAAAAAAAATAGAGTGAAATTTCTTAAAATACCACTGCCATTTCTTAGGAAATCAACAGTCACTTTCTGGTAGAACTAAAGTATTAAATGTATTTTATCTGCAAGCCTCTGAAAAACGTTTGAATTCTGGATAATCTACATTTAACTAAACTATTTTCAATTTCTTCTCTGAATACTAAAATCAAAGAGTGAATGATTTTCATTGATTATTCAGACTGGACAGGCTTACAATTCTTTTTCATTATGTCTGCTTTGGGAACTCAGTATTTGCAATTTACAATTTATTTTAGTGGTTCCTTAAAATGTCTCTTTTTAACAATGTTTTCCCTTCAAGAGAAATTTTTAGGAAGTCTTCTTTTGCAAATAAGCTACAAATTTCCAATGTATTTAATATGTAATCATCAGTAAATCTTTCTCACTCCTGTGTCTGAATAACCAGAGCATTTGAAAGAGTCTACAGGTGTATAATAAGTATCTGTACTACTATACCCTTATTTCTGCATGTTATTTTTTCCTTTTCCTTCTTAATTCTATTCTTAAAGGCAGTAGTGGCATTTTTTCCTCCTACGCCCAACTACAAAAGCCTGTGAAATTTCAGAATTCATTCTGTGAATATAAGCTTATGTTCTTCCAAGTCAGACCTATACAATCACAACCTGACATTTCAAAGGACTGTTCGTCTTACAATTTCTGTGTCTTGGCAGGTTTATACCCCCACCATCCCTGAGACATAGAATAGGAATAAATCTAGCACATGAATATATCTCTTCTCATGTAAATTTTACACGAGTAGCAGAAAAAAAAAGGACGATATACGTCTTAGTTTTAACAAGGTGTTACATCTTTGCATTCACCTGCTGTTTCAACTAGTTAAAGTGTAATACAGAATTCTACGAGATTCAGTTCAATTATCTAAAAGAACAATAGGTCATCTAAACTATTTGTCTCTGTCTAGTCAGTGGAGAAACAGAAGTTCCATTAGAGAGGAAGATCCATATTATTTAACTGTGTATGAGAAAAAAACCCCATAGAATACAAAAATTCTCATTAGTATGAAAGCTACATTATGTTAGATATGCAGTTTCTAACATGACATGAAGTGTCATCTGAATGCGTCATATGAGATATATTTACATATGACTGGCAGATCTTGCAGGATATTTTGATCTCGTGACAGAGGCTGGATATCATGTAAGATATCCTGTAGCATCTTAAATGGCACTGCCTATGTTCTACTCAGTGATTTGAGGCAACTTGTGATAAGACAAATAGGATAGAAAGTAAGATACATATAAAGTATGGAATTTTAAAAGATAGAAATGAAATGACGTACATTTAAGAGGGACCTGTCATGATCATGCAATAATCCTTTTTCTAATTGTAGCTTCTGTTTATTTCATTGATCTCACTCTATTTAATAACTTCTAAAGTAGTGCTGGGGTGATAAATAAGAGTTCATTAAAATGCAGACAAGAAGAAAATCATGCCAGACAGACATTAAAAGATTCTTTTAGATTGTCTACTCTATCTCTTTGCCTATGAAGAATTGTTTCTTTTTTTGTGCAAATTTTCACACATACACCTACAAGGACACACCTTCAGCTCAGGGGATGTAACAGAGACTGACACTCCTTTGGAGACCACTGTCAAGCTGCAACTTTGTCGTGGATGAGTGTTTTAAATCACTTAAATTATTTGTTGCGGAATACTTATTTAAGATCCTGCTCACCACAGAATGAGTAGAATGTACCTCAATTAGAATAGGAAAGCAGCAATATGTTTTAATGCAATAGAATGACAATTTGACAAAGTTTAACGAATTTGATGAAATTTTAAAAATTTAATAGAGATTTATCAAGATTCAGTTTGAAGGTAAGGTTCACTCTTAATTACTGCATGGAATATACAAAGAATTGAGTTCAAGGGCACAGAAAATAAAGAGATCCCACACAATGGAAATTTAGAATTTGTTAGTATTGTTATGATAAATCACAGGAATAAATTGTATGATTTTTAATAACAATTAACTGTAAACCAATTATCAGAGTGATTTTTAATAAATTACTGTAATCAATATAGCAACTTGGTTAAAGATTTGAGAATGGCAAGAATTCCGTGAGCTATATTATAGAGTTTCTTAAATCAAATCATACACACAAATACACACACATACGGATAGATACAGATATTAAATCATATACACAAACAGACGTACACACACAAACATAAAGGTTAAATTGTACACACAGACACATGCACATGGAGATATATATTGTTTATTTTTCTGCAGATTATACTAAAATTTTGGTATCCAATAATTATGTAAATTTCATGAAATCTAATCTGTGATAAGAAAAACAGAAGCAAGGCCAAGGAAAAAGAAATTGTCTCCCAGGAGTATCACCTTATGATATAGGTCATCATACCCATGCTCTCGTTTCTTTCTAAAAAAGTGTTGGTGTTGGGACTCAGAAGTATGCTGTCAGTGTAAGCACTAAATGAAAGAAGAGGGATAGATGGTAGCAGGTTTGAAGGATTATCATCTGTTTAACACTTTTAACCATGATATTAATTAGACTTTGTTTTTTAATTAGGCAGTTTGGACTATTCAACTGTTAAAACACTAATTGATCTAAGAATAAATTCTTGACTTTAAATATATAGTGTCTTTCCTTTTGTCTATAAAAGGATTCTCAGTGTAATACTAGAAAACGTATATACCTGTTTTTTTCTTTTACTATTCCTTAAGTGCCATTTTTCTATCAGGCATCAATATTATCTGTGCACATGCATAACATATTCTGTGCTGATTGAATTTTTTCTTCCATATTTTGTCTGTCATATTTATTTGGATTGCTATCTCTCCTTGACAGAAATTAATTTACATAGCCAGTAAAACATAACCATGAACAGTGTAAAAAATATTTTGTCTAATATTAAAAGTATAAATGTCATTTGATTTCTAAGGAATTAATTTATTACAGATAAGATACCACTTAGTCTGATATTCAATTTAAACCCCACAGGATTAAGGGTTTTTTAGAGGGAGGGAAATGTTTATGTTTTTCCTGCTTTTTTGATACTTTTAACAGAAATCATTCAAATTAAAATATTGCAAGGTGTTTAAAAAATCTTTGCAACAGTAATGATGATAAAGATAATAAAAGCTTCAATACAATCATTGCACTACTCCTGCTGAGTTCTTAATAGCTCCTCCAAAGTCACTAGCATGACATGCCATGATGACTAAGTGTACTCGCAGCCTATTTATTTTTCGCATCTACATGAGGAAAACCAAAAACAACATAAGTGTTGAGAGTTTCTAAAAATGGTTGTGGCCATAACATTATAACTTTTCCTTTAAGTTAAAAACCTTCCATTTATGCTAATCATTTTCAAAAACACAAGAAAACTTAGAAGGAAAAAAGGGTTGATTTTAAACACATAATACATTAATACCAAAAGTATTGTTTACTAGAAGTTTTGAATTGAAAATTTCAATTCATTTTTATATCAGCAGAGAAAAATGGCAAGACTTACTTTAGAGCATTTTTTCTATCTTGTTCAGAAGCCTTCTAAAATCCAAGCAGTAAAGTAGCTATTCTTATAAGCAAATAAAATGATCTAAAATTGAAATCTTTCTTTCTTGGAAGTAGTTAACAATTCCAAAATACTATTTTACTTTTTCATCTCTTAAAAGGGCTCCAAGGCAAATAATTTCCTGAAAGAAAGCTCAGCAAAATCCAATTGGAAATACGTGTCTGCTTGTTTTGTCATTGAATATTCCTGTCAGTGAAAAACTGACAATACACTAAAAAGCTGAACTGAGTATCTTTTAACTTTTGTGCATGAGAGGGGAAAACAGGAAAGGAGCAGAAATCAGGAATAAAGTAGGTGATTGTTGGGAAGAAGTAATTATATTTTGGTTTGTCGTGAGGTATCTAGAATATAAATATCCAGGAATCTCTTGGCAAGCCTTTGATTTTTCAATATTAGTTGGCAATTACTTCCATTTTCTTCAAAACTTGTAAGAAATCACATGAGAGCAAAGCAAGGCACTGTGATATAAAAACACCTAGCATCTCTGCTGGGTCATACTACTACAACACTACATTACTGCTCTACCACCCTTACCACCACATTTTAGAATGCCCTGACACCGCTAACTTCACCTGTGCTACCACTTAAACACCCCTAGACTGTAACCTTTCACCATTTCACACAAGAGCTTTTCCTTAAAGATGGAATATTTCATCATGCCTATGCTTTCTGCTGTGGAGTACTTGGAGACTCCTGTTCTGCAGACTAAGTCCAGACTGAAGCAGACCAAGACTTGAGGATAACTGATAACATTTTGTTATTAACTTGAGAAGTTCTTCCCACAATGTTTCTGAGCTGGCCAACGACTTCCTCAAGACTTGCAAGTTATTTGCAGTGACCACAGGGAAAGATATTCGCTTTCGTGCAATTACTAGCTCTTGTCTGTATTTTCTCTTCTGTCTATTCCCATTGCTTTTTGGGGAAAACAGAACAGTGGTTTTGTCATTAATAGACTAGTGTTCATTTGATCCAAAACCCTTAATGGGGGTAAAACCTTTTAATATTAGTCACTATAAAAAGAGATTTAAGAACTGAAGATTCATATGTGGTACTGCTCAGCACCTTCTGCCAGCATCCAGCCAATTGAAACTCAAGACCTCAAGGACATCCTGCACCAGAGCTCATTGATATACCTTTCATAACTGTAAGTGGATTTGCGTGGACTCTGGTGATCTCTCTTTAGCCTATATAAGTAATTAAATCACATTATTCAGAGTTAAGGAGTGTCATGGTTTAATTTCAAGTGACGTGAACTTCTTTTTAACCTTTCTCACACACTTTTTTGTTGTTTTCTAGTGTTCAGAATGGAAAAGGTAGAAAACAATTACCTCTATGAACTCCCCACAAGATTCCTGATATTTTTTTGTTGTTATTTCCTGCCACTCATCCCTTTTCTAAACCAAATAGTCCTATGCCTTTGATAATACTTTTCAACTTCTCCAAAACTTTTGCCTTTCAACTCTATTGCTTTCCAAGGTGGAGAAAACTCTACTGAACTGAATTTTTACAGCTGGGAAAATTAGAGATTTCTACAGTGGAATAAAAGATATTTTTGTTTTGTTCTCTTAGTGATTTTTTTCTGTTACCATCTCAACATTTGCTCTCTTTTTTTGATTGCTGCTAAGCAGTGAATTAATATCTTTATGAGTTAACTACCATTCTTCAAGTTCTAATTAATGACTGATAAAGGCTAGCATGAAGTTTTACATGTGATGTTTGAATTGTTTCTTTTTCGTTCATATCACTGTACCGTAGTAATTTTGTTCAGTCCATCACAAATAGCTAACATTTCTGAATAAACTATTCAGAAGAACAGGGATTTTTACATCAGGCATTAAAATTGAAAAAGTCTCACTAATTTAACAGCATCAGGAGTTTACCTGGTTGGTTGAAACTAACAAACATTAAAATAAGTATTTACACTGAAATATTCACAGGCAAATGAGAGCTCTGCCAGCACAGTTCAGTCTGATTTGATAGACAGGTAGGAATAACTGAGATGCCCTGGGGCATCCCTTCTGGCTCCAGGTTACTGGTCCAGAAGGACACACATTTCTTTTCAACCCTATGTCGTAACTATCAGGATAAGTTAGAGGCTGAGGGATAGGGCAAATGACAATAGGTATTTTTTAGGCAGCTGAATCATTCCTGAAATCAAACATGTCATCTAGAAGGAAATGGGATTTCCTTACTGTCTTGTAATGTATCAGTCAAAATGAAAGTTGGCTTTTTAATGTGAATGCATAAAGTGAATCCAGTGAGTAAATTGCCCGGCTTTTTTCCCAGGGTCTGAACACTCATCACCACAGAGATTTAAAGCTAAACGCTATCCTATTTTAATTGAATCTATTATAACCCTGTTCTATTATAGTTATAGTTATAATTGACTTTCCTTCGTGATTGTCTGAATGTGCCTCAGTAGTCTGAATAAATCATTATTCCACTAATCATTAAATCTATATATTTTTATGACCTACGCAATAAATGAGCTGTGTCTTTTGCACACCTTTATTCTCTTGTCCACCCAAGTAGGTGGCAGAAGATTACTCAGGGCCAAAGATCCCATGGACTTCAAAATGTTTGTCTTTTCTAGGATATAGTTGTACATTTAATAACATTAATAGAGCTTTTTTTTTAAGTGGCATTCTGCCTACAGCTTTGAGAGCAGAGGGTGTGCTGGAGCAATGCAGTAAGGGAAGAAATTGGAGTTGGAACAATGGTGTATCCTGGTAAACCCTCAAGGAGGGCAACTGTAGCTCAAACCAGAACATTTTTAGGCTGAAAGATGAAAACAGTTAGTCTGTCACAGAACTACAGCTGATTCCCTAGTAAGCATAGTGAAAAAGAGAAAGCCTGGCCTGAGATGGTATAGAACTTTGGATTGAAAACAAGCATTACAAACAAAAGTTAAAATAAAAAACCTAACCTATCCTTTTGACTGCGGAATGTGTACAAAATAGTTACTTTTTTTAATGATACATGACAAAATTTCCTGTAACCCTTATGAAAGACCAGTATTTCATAATTAAAACAAATAATAATAATTTAAAAAAGATTAAATCCGAATGAGTCGATGAACATGTATTTTCATTAGGTATTATAGGTAAGCATAATACATGTTTTTAAAATCAATATACTGTAGTGTGGGGTCTCTGATTTAGAAATAAGCCAAAAGCATATCTGTGAATAGAAATGTCCTCACAGAGTAAAAATGGAGCACCAGTTAACCTGAAGAGCTACATTCAGACAATCAAGGCAAAACACGACAGTATATTAATTAGTCTTACAGATTTCTAATTTATATAAACCTTTGATACAAAAATATATAGAGATGTTACATAAAGGTCATATTCAATTCTAAGCATGCAAAATTCAGATTTGTTGAAATATTTGTTCTGCCTACTGTGAAACCATGTGACTAATGATTTGTGCCAAGTGAAGGGGGCTATATCTCACATATTAAACTTCAGGAAGTGGCCAAAGAAAACACTACTTGAAATGATAACAGCAATAGCTTGCTTGTAGAATCATATTTCCTGTTTTATTCACAGAGAAAGTGAGAAGTTTTCACCTCAATCCTTGATTACATTCCACTTTACAAATACACACAAAATGAAACAGTTTAGATGCTTCATGAAGTGGAAGTGTGTAATCACGTTTCTTCAAGGAATACGAAGTGAATACGCACAGACAATAGAAATATAAATACTACTTTACATATAAAGGCCATGTTTTCAGAGCAGATGTTCCTTTTGGGAGAAGGTGCTGGAATATATCCTCTATAGTTATCTTTTCTTACTCTAGTGACTATATTAATACTAATATGCCAGCTACTTTCATAATATTGTACTACAGTAAAAGAGAAGAAAATAAACAAAAAATATTAATTTAATATGCATAAAAGGATGGACCATCTAAATACACTGGGTGGCTAGAGAGGAGCTTAATTACAAAAACTGAAGTAAAAAACAATGGTTTGACAAGCATATTTCAAAGCCAAAAAAGGTATCCATGTAAAAAAGTGAATATCAGAAAATACAAAGGAAACAAACAGCTGAACTACTAAGACAGTTCCGTTTAGGAGATGGACTTCGAGATTTGTCTGGTTTCTTGTCTCTGGTTTCATAGCTACATGTTGAGTTAAAAAAAGGATACAACTTAAGGAAATAACTCAGTAGTTCCAATAATCCACAATCACCAAAACTGAGTGAATATCCACACCAACTGTGTTTTCCATTGTTTTTAATGAGAAGTGTTAAAGGAAAGTCTAGTAATTAATGGCCTTCAAACTCTAGGAAACAGGTAATTGATTTTTACCAGAGTAAAGTAAGTCCATTGTGGGCTTTTTTCAGTCTTCAAGTAAAATCAGAAGTGAATTGGAGTCTGATGGGGTTTTCAGAGGTGAGAAGGACTATGGAGGATGACTACTGAGAGACTTTGAGAGCCTCCCCTGGCACCAGGTAGAAATCAAACTCGGTTCTGGCCAAGGCCAGGCCAATCAGTGCCTCTGTGATCAATGTGTTTAAAAGGAGAACCTACTGAACCATTTTCTCTTACTCCTTTCTCTCTCTCTTTCTCTTCCTCCCGCTCTCTCCCTCCACTCCCCCCAATCCCCCTTCTCATTCTGGCTCCTGTTCTTTCTCTTTGTTTCATTTCCTTCCTTTGGTCTATCCTGTCTTCTGTGTTTGGGATTTATTTTTTCTGTTGGGAGGAGGAGGAGATGATAGGAAAGCAAAGGAACATGGTCAGCAAGGAAAGCGGGGAGAGGCACCAGGACAGAGCATTTCCCTGGAGCCCTATGATGGTCAAGATGGCAGGGCGATGACTGTCTGTGAACCGAGGGGACTGACAGCAGGGAGAATGTCCAGGATGCAGTAGTACATGAAGAACCCCATGCCAGAGGGGAAAGATACTGTTCAGGAGTGGAGGGTGTGCCTGAAGTGACCTGAGACCTTGAGTGGGATGGACTTATGTGGAGGGAGAGGATTGCCTACCATGACCTGGACACTACACAGCAGCAGGGGAAGACCGTGAGGAGCTCTCTTCCTCAAGAAGGAAGGATTGTCATGGACAGCCAGACAGACTGCCCCCCCCACACCCTATGCCCCTTGCACCAAAGGGAATAAGGAGGTAGGCAGGAAGACCGGAGCAGGGAGGAGTGTATTTAAGATTGGGTTGGGTTTATTTATGTGCTCCTTTCACTATCCTACTCTGATAAAATGGTGATGGTAAATTAAATTTATGTTTTCACTCCAAGTCTACTCTTTTTTTTTCTGTGACCGTAAGTGGTGAATAAACCCTCTCTATCATAATCTCAGTCCTTGAGACTTTTTGATAAATTTTTTTCCCTCCACATCCCTGTGGGGACAGGGGTTAGGGGGGCTGGAGTGAGCGAGGGGCCATGTGGTTCTTTGTTGTCAGCCCAGGCAGTCAACTCAAATCATGACACAGTCGTTATAACAAGAAACTTCAAACTGATGAATCAGAATTTTGACGTCTTTTACTGTCAGAACTGGCCTGTACAATTGCTGGATGATCTGCTTTTAAGTATTGACATTAGAAAGTTTGTTTTCTCTTCCCTCCGCCCCTGCTTTACATGAGTATTCTTTAGGAGCTACAACATCTGTAAATGTTTGAGAGCAAACAAGCAGTCCCGTGAGTGCTGTTCCTGCATCTGTCTGCTTCAGGTAACCCTGTGGGCTAGTGTCATCTTCTGCTTTCTTTCTTTTTTCTTCTATTTTGCTTCTGATGTTGCTCTTAACAACTGTCTTTCCCCAAGGCATGAGCATATTCAGAACAACTTCCTCATGAAGTTATTCTCTGACACTAGATTTTTGCATATTGAAATTGTCCTGTTTTTCAGAAGCTTTAGATGCATCCCATGTCCTGGTGCTTTCTTGCTTGCTTTATTTTTCTCCTTCCTTCCCTCCTTCCCTCCTTCCCTCCCTTCCTTCTGTCCTTCCTTCGTTCCTTCCTTCCTTCCTTCCTTCCTTCTTTTTCTTTCCTGTAAGGAATTATTTTAAAAATTTTAAAACGCTTTCTAAAAGTACACCTTGATTTAACACTGCCATTGGCTTTCACATAAAAAATTGTAATTCAAATGAGTCCTTCTGCTTTGTTTAAAACCAAAATCCATTGCCAAACAAAGGCTTTGTTGTTAGAAGTGTTGATTGGGCCACAATTGATTTTGGGTTAAAAATCTAAATTGAATACTAATGTCTGTGAAGCCTTGTTTCAAAGATAATAGGAAACATCTTCATATTATTTGTTCTGAGAAATGACATTACTTAAAACTAACATTCTAGCAAATGTAGTTACAACATACATCAAAGCAGAAGAAAATTTATTTGAGACAAGATAAAAATCCTTTCAAGAATTACTAATTTAGTCTTCAGGACTTTGAGGTATCAAAAGAAAAGGGGCTAAGGCCCTTCAGGTCCAATTGATTTCAGTCTCAGACTTGATACCTACATTTCATGTTTCACGTTCTGCAGTGCAGAAACAAGATGCTATGTCACTGAAATGAGTTAGGTTTTACTTTATTTATTATTGATGGTTATGATGCTTATTAATTGTGTTTGTGAACAGGATCTGGTTTTTTTCTCTTAGTGAGTCATAAACATTCAGTAGAAATATGGTGGTTGTTTTGTGATTTTTGCAGTTTACAGCAATAAAAATAGATAGAAGCAGCTAAAGGAGCACAAAAACCCAATGACTTGTTGTGTGAGTCCTCTACATGGGTTGCAGTCCCTCAAGAGGAAACTGCTCCAGCATGAGTCCCTAGTGGGGTCACAAGTCCTCCCAGCAAAGCTGCTCTGGTGTGGGCTCCTCTCTTCACAGTCTACAGGTGCTGCCAGGAGTGTCCTCCAACATGGGCTTCCCATGGGGTGACAGCATCTTTCAGTTATCAACCCACTCTAGTGTGGGCTCCCTTACAGTTCACAGGTGGATATCTACAACCTCATCACCTCTAGGGGCTGGAGAGGGACAGCCTACTTCACCATGGTCTTCACCACAGCCCAGGGGAACCTCTGCTCTGGCACCTGGAGCACATCCTCTCCCCCTTCTTCACTGACCTTGGTATCTGCACATAGTTTCACTACTCTCTTTCTCTCTCTCTCTCTCCACCAGCTGTTTTGGTGCAGATTTTTTTTCCCTATTTCTTAAATACGTTTTCACAGAGACATTACTATCCTATTATCACTGATAGGCTCAGCCTTGGCCAGCGGCGGATCTGTCTTTGTAGCCCGCTGGCATTGGCTCTGTCAGACCTAGGAGAAGCTTCTAGCAGCTTCTTGCAGAAGCCATCCCTGAAGCCCCCCCACCACTAAAATCTGTCCAGGCAAACCCAATACACTTTTGACAGACTCCAGTGTCAACACATCAGCAGCCAAATTGTTTCTAACTTTCTAATTTTGAAGTGATCTGCTTAAATTCACTAAAGAATTTTAAAGAGAAGATTTAAGGGAAGAAACTGATATTACAATAGTAATTTTTATTGGAAGTTTTTAGCCTCTCAAGCATGTAAAGCAATGTGGAAGAAAGGAAAGAAAGATTTTTATAAAAACAAGTGGAGTATAGAGTATGGTACCATTTGCTGATCACATTTAATAGCTAAATTACGTACACTAAAAGAAAGATGGTAGTCAGAATGTGAATAGAGTACATATTCGAAAGAAAATTATCATGTTTGATATGATGAGGAAGAGGGAGTGAGTGAATGCTAAAAAAGTCATGACAGTTTTCATATTAAATAGAAACTCACTCTTGTTGAAATAATTCTCACCCTAAACATTATTGACTGTGCTGCCTAAATTATTGTGAGGGTAACAAAGCACTGGATAAGGCTGTCCAGAGAGGTGGAGACATTCAAAACCCACCTAAATGTGTTCCTATGTGATCTACGCTAGGTGATCCTGCTCTAGCAGAGGGCTTGCGCTGGATGATCTTCAGAGGTCCCTTCCAATGCCTAATATTGTGTGATCCTGTGAAATTCTGTAGAGTGTAATGGTATCTAGGATATTTATCCCTAACGGGCACATTCATTTAATTAATACTTTGATAAGATAGACACATCCTAGATGTTTTCAGGGTGGACATTTATATCTGAGCTGATCACACTAGGATGATTTCATGGTCAACGGACAGAAACAGATATCTTTAAAGTATGATATGTATAGGCATTTACTGTAAGACAGGAGAAACCTTACTGAAGTGTCTACTTTTTTACCCAGAATGTAAAGGTAGGAATTTAAGTGACAAATTATACTGTACAATTTCCTAGTATAGTGCAAATAAACTTAATTTGAGAAGATAATTCTATTGTAAAACATTTATTTTACAATGAGAAATGAGTGTTTATTTTTGGTAATGATAATTGCTTCAACAAAACACCCTGAAGGACTTGGTAAAGTAGAAGTAAATATTAAACAGAAAAACATGTTTTAAGTATCCTGAAACATGTGAATAAAATATTAGAAGGTCTACGAAACTTGAAATCTCCCTGTCTTTAGAAAATACTTTGCTAAACTTAGCTGTTTTTTTGCCTTTTTATACCTGTTTGAAGGTTGTCCTACAATCTAGCATAAAGGTTTATAAGGTTTGTTAATATCCATTTGTTAATATCCATAAGCCATTTGCAATGACATTATTTTATATTCAAAGAGCTCTTCATTGTCCTTTTGCTCATAAAAAAAATTTCATCTGTCACTAGGAAGTTCAACTTCTTTGTTGGATTGAGGTTCTTCACTAAAGTAGAACACTGTTTAGCTGCAAGCTGAACATTGCCATTACACGGCACTGAATCAGTAGGATCTATTATCAAGTGGATGATATTTTTAGTGCAAAGAAGGTGTAGACTTTTCGGAACTATTAACAAAGTTTAGTTTTCTAGAAACAAGATGCAAATTTTGCAGCAGGAACTTAATAAGTAGAAGATTTAATAGAAGTGCTATCTCTATAACTGAGTGTATATGCAATAAAAATACACATTTTGCAATGAACACCATAATCGGCAACCAGGCAGAATAGACACCATCCTTTAAGAAGGAATTTGAGGAAAGAATAGGAACAAATTAGGAAAAGTGGGTTTTCATAATGCTGCGCTTCTTCATACACTGACTAGGTAGTGAATAATCTTTGCAAGGTAAGGTATTAGGCTTAATATTGTAACAGAGTGAGTGTAAATAATATTGCCTTGCTAGTGCATCTGTGAATAGAAAAAAAAAAGCAAACCAAACTAAACCTTTCTTTACAATATGTCATTGGATACAAATCAAAGTCCACTTTTAAATGTAATGCGTGGATTAATGAAATGTTCAGAATTACATTCAAACCATCTGAATTCTGTCTAAATCCTAGAGTAAGGAGGTGGCTAACTTTCAGGGAATGATCCAGAATGGTTATTACAAGAAACATTTACAAGAAACATTCTGTTTTCACCACAATTCATCAGTTTTTAAACACATGTTTCTGTGAATTTCTAGAAATCTGAGATACTTGGTGCCACCAGATTTGGCCACCATTAAGGGAACAGAAGAGTGGCATCATGTTACAGAAAAGACATGTGTACTATGCTCGTTTTATGCCTAATTTATCTGGACTGATTCAATACTAGCACTGTCATTCCTGATAATTACCATGGAGGTAGTTTGATGATGCCCCTTTTCATGGAAGTGTAGTAACTGAAGCTCCTCACACTGAGCTGTTGTTGTCATATGGAGATTTGAACCCACTGTTTCCCCCTGAAGGATATGTGAAATTGCCTTGATCAAAGTAAGACTGAGAAAGGACATGGCATAACTTTTCAAGTTAACTTATTACTCAGTCCAAATCCACGAGATTTATGAGACCTGAAGGAGATGAAGGAAGCCTAATTCTGTAATATGGTGTTCAATAAAACAGTGAAAACATATCGAAGTTCTAGATCCTGTTCCACAGTAGGACCTTTTATAAGAGAGATGAAGTGTTATTTTTATAACAGACTTCAGGCAAAATTCCTAAGAATTGACAAGAATAGGTATTCAAGCCTCATGTAGAAAAATGGGTTTATCACAAAGCCACATCTTCTTTGGAAGCTTAAGAAATTTTATCTCACCCTTTTGGAACCTAAGAGGAAAAAAGTTTCTATGTCTTAACTGTCAACTGATAAGTTTTAAAACTATATTGCCTCAGTCATGTCTGAACTTTCAATATCTACTCATAAGCATCTAGAGATTACTGCATGATGCACATTTCCATCTCCGAATTTATTATGGTCAGTGGAAATAAAGAGCTGTATACTAGCTGGTTTTCTAATACAGTGAAAACGAAAATATATCTGGAGTGTTTCTGCAGTTATATTGTTTTCCTTTGAGTTTTGTATTTTCCCCTGTCTCCATCTAATTCCTGCATCATCTCAGAGACTCAGAGTGAATTCTTAAACCCACATTCCTGAACTTTGTCGGCTTATAAAAATACTCTTTAAGTATTAATCATACGTAATAGCTATTTGCCTATTACTATATAGTTAATCAGAATTATAAAACCTCTTTCTCAGAGCTGTTGCACCCTCATAAATCCAGTGATTTTTAGATTTGAAATGTGCATTGTGAAAATAAAGAACATGTATCACAGAACTGTAGAATTTTAATTCAAATTAGAAGTAGGATAACTAGGGCATACTACTAACATCAATATCACTTGTAAGTGGCCATTTGGAAACATTTACAACCTATTGGTCAGTAGAGAAACAGCTTGTATGACCTCAGATACTTTGTTATTTCTTTGGCTGGGACGTCAGAAGCAGGCAACAATATCTGCTAATATAATTAAAAAATTAATAGAAAATTGCAGAGAAGTGAATTATCTGTAGAGAAATACAGATAGAAAGCTTCAGGTAAACTGTATTTAAAATGAAGCATATTACTTTGTTTGATAGATCTTTTGTAAAATACATTTGATAATTCTTAATTAGGTTTCTCTCAGTTACTTAACTCCATAGACTCTAGTGGCAGTGGTCTCATTTTCCATAAAGACCAGCAGGCTTAACCAGTATTCAAAACACAGTTTTAATGATACAATCATAACATTGTTTTAGTTGATCAGATAATACCTATATATATATATATATATGTATGAAATAGGGAAAGGAAGCTGAACCTGCTGTATATGTGTTTGTAATAAGTAATTTAGAAGTAATAAAACCCCCCAATAATAACAAGCAGTCTCAAAACATTAAATTAGTTCATAAAGAAAGATTTTTGAGAAATATTATATATATTTTAAAAAAGTCTACATAAATTGATTTTTAAATAGAAGATAAAATAACTACATTAAAGGACGGATCAATATAGCTAATATAAGTAAAGAAGGTCTGCTTAAATACCTGGAAAAAAGCAAGATTATCTTAGATCCCCTCTGGACACTGTCCAATAGTCTGAAGAATCTATGAACTGCAGACACCTCAGAGATAATACTAAACAAAAAGTAGTTATACTTACTCAGTTTTATCCTATTTTGACAATACTCAGTTATGACTGATATGAAGTCAAAGGCAGAAAGTATTGGTAAAGTGCTATATACTACAACATACTTTAATAACAATAATAATTGAAATTACAGATGATGAAAATACAACTGAAGATGTCATTATAAAAATGGATATTAAAATAGATTTCTATCCATTGACAAAAGTAGGAAGAAGACTTTTTAAAGAAATCTATCCCCTGGAAAAAATGTTTCATCTTTGTGAAATAACACTCTAAAGTGTCTGCAGCAAGAAAACTATGAAAAATAGCTTAAGATGCAAAAGTATGCAGAGCAGTTTCTAGGGAATACCATTAATTGGGCTACCAAGAATCATCAAGAAACGGGCAGAAATTTCTTTGAGCTCTGCAGTGAACGCTTTAAGTTTCTTGATAAGAGATCTTTTAATTTTCCTCATCCTTCTTCCCAACACATACACTAGATTTCCCTCCCTGAAAATGGTATTTGCTGTCTAATTGAAGCAAATGCTACTTACTGATTCATGTCATTGTTTATGCCATTTCAAATAAAGGAATTTCTAGACCTATTGATTTCTGACAGACATCCATAACAGAGATCCAAGTAGAATTAATCTACCACTGTTAAAATAAAACTAGTGGGCCGTGATGGCTGGAATAGTAAGAAGCTATTAAAAATATTCCAAAATAGATTTAGGATAATAGAATATTGTTTGATTTTCCCAGAATGGGAGGCAAAATAAACAAATGGAAACAAGTGGTGTCTTCTTTAAACTACCACAGTGCAACTATGATTACACTGTGATCATAGAATTACAAAGTTATTTAGGCTGGAAAAGATCTTTAAGATCACTGAGTCCAACCATTAAAATAACACTGACAAGTCTAAACTAAACCATGATCAAAAAAACCAAAATTCCATTGGTGATGCCAAGCTCAGAGCCAGATATTGATCTGCTCGCCCTTCCTGTTTCTTAGAATCATAGAATAGTTTCATCTGGAAGAGACCTTGAAGATCATCGAGTCCAACCCTCGTCCCAGCCCTATCAACTTACTAAACTATGTCCCTCAATGCAACATCTAGACGTCTCTTAAACACTTCCAAGGATGGTGACTCAACCCCCTCCCTGGGCAGCCTGTTCCAATGGCTGACAACCCTTTCAGTAAAGAAATTCTTCCTAATATCTAACCTGAACTGCCCTTGGTGCAATTTAAATGCATTTCCCCTTTTCCTATCACTCTCCACTAGGGAGAATAAACCAACTCCCGCCTCTCTACAACCTCTCTTCAGGTAGTTGTAGAGAGCGATGAGGTCTCTCCTCGATCTCCTCTTCTCTAGGCTAAACAGCCCCAGATCCCTCAGCCTTTCCTCATATGACTTGTGTTTAAGCCCTTTACCAGCTTGGCAGCCCACCTCTGTACCCTCTCCAGCACCTCAATGTCCCTCCTGTATTGAGGAGCCCAATGCCGGACACAGTTTGGTGAGGCCTCACCAAAGCTGAGTAGAGGGACATGATCACCTCCCTGCTCCTGCTCACTACACTATTTCTGATACAGGTCAGGATGCCGTTGGCCTTCTTGGCCACCTGGGCACACTGCTGGCTCACATTCAGTCGGCCATCTATTAACACCACCAGGTCCCTCTCTGCCTGACAGTTCTCCAGCCACTCCTCCCCAAGCCTGTAACGCTGCTGGGGATTGTTGTGTCTGAAGTGCAGGACCCAACATTTGGCCTTATTGAATTTAATTGAGTTGGCCTTGGCCCAGTGATCCAGCCTATCCAGATCCCTCTGGGGAGCCTCCCTACCCTCAAGCAGATCGACACTTCTACTCAGCTTGGTGTCATCTGCAAACTTACTGAGGATGCACTCCATCCCCTCATCCAAATCTTCCCTCATCATTCCCTGCAACTGGAGGTATAGAGGAGAACACTACTTGTGCTTCTAATCCTTTAACCAATCATCCCAAGGCCCTGAAGTCTCCCCTCAGACTCCAACTTCATTGCTGCTCATCTGAAAAATCAATCATATATGGTAATCTGAAGACAATAACAGAGTACGAATCTTTCTTTTCAATTCTCTAACCTAAGCCTCAAGGAAACAGAAAACTTCCCCAAGAAACGGATCTGATCTGTATATTGAGCCTTTTGTTGCCTTCAGAAGGGAGTCTCCTATGACAATGACTAACCTTTTTTTCTTTAAGTAAATATTTTTTTAACACAGGGAAGCGGCCAAGTTAATCTTGGCAACATGTCCCAGCTGGGCGAACCATCATGCCTGTAACTGTTTTGTTCCGTGTGAAGACCCTTGTACCTATCATGATACATATGTGATAACTGACAGACAACAGCAGAAGACACACTACACACAGTTCGGATGTGTTTTGCTAATGAACAATTTGCTACAGATGTAGTAAGTGTGTATACATTATAATAAGCATTTTTTCAATGTAAGGGAAAATTTATGTCCTTTGTACAGTAGTTATAAAGTTAATTTGACTTAGTGTTTGACATATCTTGCACGAGTTCGTATCGTAAGCTGAATTAAATCAGGGTAAGTCTGGTCCTTTATTTGAACCATATCACCTCACAGGAGTCTCAGTAGCTGTGTAAACTGAATTACATGATCCAATCTGGGAAATAAGGCACAGTAATTACCTTGTACGCTGGTAGCAGGCATCCCAAAATGCAGATTAAGGTTGTGATTTTCCACTTTGTCTCCAAAACTGTTTACCAGTAGTAGGTAATTAAATCTGCTAATCTGTGAAAGATGCTTTGGAAGTCATTTAAATTAAAAAAAGGTGGGTTTAATATGAAAAATGTTTTAGTTTCACATCTAGCTGCTTTCTAATGAAAATCTTCTACTTGAGGGACCATATTAGATATACAATACTTTCAACTGAAACAGAATGTTTGTGTCTTCAAGGAAAAGAGCTTGAATGATCAAATAACCACCAGTGATCTGGTTAGTCTCTATTCACACAGCCTCTCAGATTCTCATTACTAATTTTTGAATAGCAGAAAAATGAACTCTCTGTCAACCATGAGGAAAATTCACAAAACACTAGAGAAAGGGCTTTGGGGGGTTTTTTTTGTTTGATTGTTGGTTGGTGTTTTTTTTTCCTTTCTGGATAAATTTGTGATTTGAAAATATTTTGCTAGAGATATCAAGTCTCTAAAAAATATAATACTCTCTCTGTTGCCCAGATGCAAAGTTGTTATGTAAAACCTTAATGTTTTGATGTGCAGCCTTTTCATTATGAAATATAAAGCATCAGATTATGAGGGAATTCTTGCCTCTTGAAGGTTAAAGTTAATTCAAATCAAGAGATGAAATAATATAAGATTATTCCTAAGTTATTATAGTAACAGTAAGATACTGATTGTGGGGTGTGCATCATGATTCTTGGAAACTCTGTCATATGAATATTTATACATAGGAGAGAGTCAAATGCCAAGTTCCACTTGCTGCAAAACACAGTCAGAACAGGAGATTTAGCATAAACAGTACTAGAACTTTGGCATCAAAAATAATGGACATCAAAATACCAAATCGACGTGTGAAAAATATTTTTCAATAGAAAATAATAATATTTCTTGTTTTAATTTTCAAGCTCACTAAAATTGTATTTCAATAGCAAAAGTGTGTAATGGAAAATCTGTTTAAAAACATTCATTGAATATTCCACTGGGTCATCCTGTCGGGAAATCTCTGACATAGAAGATGCAAGCTTTTAGATCCTCCCTTCCTCTGCTATTCCCACCTCTTCTGTTATGAGTTGTAAATTTAACGAAATTTAAAATAACAATGTAAATATTTGAAAAATAACTGCATGGCATTCTGTATTATACACATTTAAATCCTTCGATTCAGTTGTCACTCTACCACTGGTGAAGTGCTATGCAAAGACAAACCAAGTTTCTATAATTTTTACAGAGTGGATAAGGAACTCATCTAGGTGAAATCTGACAAATATAACTGATCTACAAATTCATGTCTTTTCAATTCTTCTACTAGCTCCCTTCAGTCATTTTCTCATAATTATTCTTCAAACTCCTAGGCTCCCTGTCAGTAACTACTTGCTTCTTAGTAGTTAACTTTTCATTTTGAAAGACTGTGGTTGCAATGGAAATTTAGTATTTCACTGCTTTGTCATTTATAATACCAAAACAATTCAAACTGAGTTTCTCAAAATACACTTCTGGATTATCAAGTTGCCAAATACTATCTAAATGTCTGTACTGAGTTTATGTAGCAAGGTAAGGGGATGCTTCAGGTGTGGCCTCTGTGAGAAAAGATCAGAAATTACCCCCATGCTGGAAGGAGTCAGTTTCAGCTGCCTCCAAAATGGACCC
The DNA here is from genome assembly GCF_000703405.1 of Apaloderma vittatum. NCBI lineage: Eukaryota > Metazoa > Chordata > Aves > Trogoniformes > Trogonidae > Apaloderma > Apaloderma vittatum. The sequence goes on from NW_009711975.1 coordinate 22,394, forward strand.
AATTTGGCCCAAAGCTGAGCTCATCAGTGATGCTGGTAGTGCCTCTGTGATAACACTTTTTAAGAAAGCATAAAAACACTGTGCAGCGGCTGTGAGAGAGAATATGAGAAAAATATGAGAGAACATGACATGCAGACATCAAGGCCAGTGAAGGAGTGGAGTGGGGTGCTCCAGGTGCTGGAGCAGAGTCTCCTCTGCAGCTTGAGGAGAAGATCATGGTGAAGGAGGGGAAAAGTGTGTGGAGGAAGGAGTGGCAGAGAGAAGCTGATACGGACATACCACAAACCCCATTCTCCATCAACCAGTGCTGCTTCCTGGTGGGGAAGGAGGCAGAAGAGTCAGGAACAGAAAGTGAAATTGAACCTAGAATGAAGGGGATGGAGGGAAAGGTGTTTTTTATTTTGCCTCTGTTTTTCGCTATCCTAATCTATTTTATTTGGCAATAAATTAATTTTAGTGTTACCCAATTTGAGTCTGTTCTCTCTGTGATGGTAACTGCTGAGTGATCTCCCTGTCACTATCTCAGGCCATGACCTTTTCCATCTTAGTTTGTTCCCCTGACATGTCATCCATTCCTGTGGGAGAAAGGGACTGACCAGTTGTGTGGTCCTGAGCTGGCTACCTACACAGGGGGAGTGAGAGAGTAATTTGGTGGGTGTCTGTCAGCCAGCTGAGGTTAAACCATCACAACAGCCTGTCAGAATAAAGGTCAGATATTACTTTCTGTTGATATTTCTGTTACCTAGTAACCAAAATCAAGCTATTATAAATAAATACGATAAATAATTTCAGAGACAATCTACTCCTCAGAAATACTTGATAGTGATTCTTGTTTTGTCAAATTAGCCATATACCTTTGCAAGACTGAGAAAAGAATGCCAACATTTTCATTTGCATGGACTTTTTAATTGTATACGAAGCATCTGCATTTGCAATGTTGCTCACTTCGGCTGTCATTGTATCAAAAATATTTTTGGATGTAACTTAACACATGAGAATTAGGCCACTTTCATTCTCTTTAAAATCATACCATAATTACTATGAGGATACTGATGTGACTACTGCATAGTTACAATTACAATCAGCATACAGTGATAAATATTGATTAGGGAGCGACCTCACACTCACTCAAACTCTGCCTTTGTTCACAGCTAATTATCATTTTATATTTAGTTTTGTGTGTTTTTCTCTAGCTGTTATGTAAGTCTAACATCATTGCAAAATATTTCTTGAAATAAATTATTCTAAAGAATTCTCTTAGGCTTTTCTAAGTGCCTCTTAAGAAACTGATTACCTCAGAAGTAAATGAATTTCATTGCTGGAAGAAATAACTGCTATGTATATAGGTGATTAATGATTTGATATTTTCTAGTGTTAATAAATGTGCATTTTTTAATCCTATTCCGTGCAATTTTAAGATGAGAAAGAGATAAAACTTTTTTTTTTTTTTCCTGGGAAGAAGCATGATGTTTTTAAAATATAAACCTACTAAATTCACTTCTACTTTTATAGAATTGGGAATTATTCAACCTTGATATTCAATATTGTTGCCCATGCCCTAGCATCTGTTTGCTACTTGTTGGTACTGACAAGTCGTGCACATAATACTTCATTTTTGACATTACAGAGACTCCAAGTAACAGATTGGATGATCATAAACAAAGAATTATGACCCCTTAATGTCATCAAGCAGCAGGAGGAGAAAATCTATGAGAAGGAAAGCTTTTCACATAAGAGGTCTATAACAATTTGCAAATTAAGAGACAGAAATAACCATAAAATCTAAAAATAAAGTAATATTTATAATGGACTTATAAGGGTGACCAACCTTCTTTTTAGGAATATTTTAAATGGGACATTTCACCTAATTTAGTGCCTTCTCCTTTAGATCTTCTACACACTGGTTGGAACAAATCTCCTGAAACACAATCAAATTAGATGCTTGTTCCACCTAAATGGAAAATGCAATCCTTCTGTTGCCCCAGCTGACACACAAATGTTACATTTCTGTCATAGAAACATATAAACATAATATTTTTATTTCCTCCAACTTATACTGCTATGTTTCATCAAAAATTATAACTTGATAAGATGACACCAGGCTGAGTGACAAGGTTGACAAGCCTGGGGGATGGGATGTCCTCTGGAGGGACCTAGACAAGCAAACATCATGAGGCTCAACAAAGTCAAGTGCAAAGTCCTATACTTGAGCTGGAGCAACCACTGGTATCAATACATTCTGGAGGAAGAAGACATTTAGAGTAGCATTGTGGAGAAGAGCTTAAGGGTACTGGTAGGTGAGAAGCCAGACATGAGCCAGTAGTGTGCACTCACAGCACAGAAGACCAAACATATCCTGGGTTACATCAAAAGAAGTGTGGCCAGAAGACTGAGGAAGTTGATTCTGCCTTTCTACTCTGCACTGGTGAGATCCCACCTAGAGTACTGTGCTCATCTCTAGAGTTCTTAGTACAGGAATGACACGGACCTATTGGAGCAGGTCCAAAGGAGGGCCACAGAAATGATCAGAGGGATGGAAAACATCTCCTTTGAGGTAAGATACAGAGAGCTAGAGTTGTTCAGTCTGGAGAAGACTATGGTGAGACCTTATTCTAGCCTTTCAGTACTTACATGTAGCTTTTAAGAAAGATGGGAGAGACTTTTTACCAAAGTCTGGAGTGCCAGGACGAGGGATAGCAGTTTAAAACTGAAAGAAGGTAGATTCATACTGGATACAAGGAAGAAATCTTTTACAATGAAGGTGATGAAACACTGAAGTAGGTTGACCAGAGGACAGGTTGGGTAGGGCTCTGAGCCCTAAGATATAGCTGAAGATACGCCTGCTCACTGCAGGGTGGTTTCTCTAGATCACTTTTAAAGGTCCCTTCCAATCCATACTATCCTGTTTCTGTGGTTCTGTGTCTTGCTACAACTGACTGCTGGAAAGGATTAACTTTGACATTGTTAAATAATTCTCTATATCTATTTCCTGTACCCTGTTTTTCTACCAGTGTCTGTCTTCTTGAAAAGAAGATAGAAATTTGAAAGAGAAGGAAGAATGCTTCAATACTGTACTCCTTCTGATAAAGAAAACAGCTTAAAATTTTCCATAAAGTTCCCCAACTCCTACTATGCTTGTGGGAGGTTGTAATTGTCAACCTTAGAACCAAGAAAAAGATTGGAATGGGGAGCATGACACTAGAACAAAGGGGAAGACGTATGACTGAGTTTTCTCAGATAAAAATTTCAAGCACTTTCTCATTGATTTTTTAATTATTAGTATCTAGAAGATTGACTATGAAAATGTATCAGATTAACAGTAAATTCTTGTCCTCACAATATTAAGTTCATTTTTCATTATCTAAATATTTGAACTTTGAAAATATTATATTTGTATAATACTTTTAAATACTTTATATTTATACTATAACTATAAAAATATGATAAAATTATATCAAGCAGACATTGAGAGAAAAGTCTCAAGCCTCTTGTACTGTTCCAATATTGTATATTGTAACCATTTTCTTTTAAGTATGCAAGCATATTTAGCTTATCAAAGAAATTATTATAAGGTTTAAAAAGGAAAGACACTAACAATTCTTTCACATTTGACAGGATCTGGAAAAGTCTTAAATCTTGCACTATATACTGCCTTAAGATATATATTTCCTGAAATTTATGAGGAATATTTCTTAAGTCTTCAGAAACTTTCAAGACAATAGAAAGCTTATTAAATGCAATATCCCTTGTTTTAAATTTTTTGTGATGTCATAAGTTGTGCTTCTGAGCAGTAAAATTCAGTACATTGTTGTTATACAGAATAGTAATATCCTGTGGATAACTAACACGTTCTTTTGAAAGACTCCTCTGCACCTGGAATGTGCTTCTTCATTTTCTCAAATGACTGATTAGGTATCAGCAAACTGGAAGGTAAAAGACAATCTATAAAATTTCCTACAGGCTAATATATGACTTTTTTTTTAGCTTGTGTGGAGAAAAGGGAAATATTAATTCTTATTTTCAGGCTTTAAATTAATTCTTGTGCACCTAAATCTACTTGTCTCTCTTCATTCTTTAAAAATATCACTCTGTGTTGGTTATGTGGAGGGATGATGGGAGACAGAGTATTCATATTTGTGCTTGAGCTCACAGAAAAACCTTGAAGAATCTTATGTCTGAGTCCAATGTCTTGCACCTTGATTTGCTGTAAACACCAGAGAATAAGATCCAGCTGAGTTTAAAATGTGTTGATGATTTACAGTGTAACTACATGAATACCTTCTATAATGAAAAAGAAAGAATTCCTTCTTGCTCACTCTTTGCTTTCCTCCATTTTCACTTCACTGCTACTGTCATTGTGGAGTACAGCTCTCTGGGGGACAACATTGCAATGAAAATACTAAAGTAAAGGACCATACCCTTCTCTTTAAAAACAAACAAACAAAAAAAAAATGCATTTTTAATTCATTTTCATTACTGTTCTAATACAATTCTTGTGATGCAGAGTGAAAGGATAAGAAATTCTTAGAACAGCTTTTTTATTAGATGGAAACTATATTATCTCTTCATGTGTCTGACTCAACAAGGGATAAGAGCTGAAATCGCATCCAGTTTGAAGATATGAAATATTCTGTTTGTTTCTCCTAATGAGATCACACTCCAATAGTGAGCTGCCCATGTGGCACATATAAAGGGAAAGTGTATTTTTAGTATGTAGTAGAGGGTGAAGCAATCCCAGCAATAGTCAGACTCCAGTGTAGAATTATATTCAGGTAAATTAATATTTGAAAACAAAATGTGAATAGCATTTAGTTGTATCAGTTTTACCAAAAGAAATATTCCTTTCAACATCAATTTCTGAATTGTCAGGCAAGTTCGTGCTGTAAGTAAGATTCTGCCTTGCAAGAATGTCTGCAATGAGTTGTTGACAAATTGGAGCTTTTACTTGTGGCAAGTGGAAAATGTGTTATGGATAATTCTCATTCTACTTTTTTATTGCAAAGCTACATCACTGCTTACACATAAAAATGTTCTCTTCTTAATCACTCTGTCTGAGAGCCCTTGAAATGTAATGGTAATGACTCCTAGCTAGCAAGCTAGATAGATGTTAATGCAAAGTGAGTCATTACAATTTAGGTATGACCTACTGCCTAACACATTCAAATAATTTGAAAGAGTGATATAGGCATGATATACAAATCATATTATGTCTCTAACCAGTTTGAAATAGTGCACTCTATTTTCTCAATCATATTAAGGCAAAGCATAGTCTGGCAATCCATCTTGCTGACCTTTCTCTTCTTTTGTGGATCAGGTATATGAATTCTTTTAGCTTGCAGAATTAAGCGTATAATCAACACACATGCTTCTCCTATTCAGCAGTGAATATCAACCAGTAAAAAAATTTGTGAAATTACCAGTTGAACTACTATAGACAACAGTTATCAATTAGTACCATCACATTTTTCTCATATTTTATACTTTCAGAAATGAAAGTGAATTTTGTGTCCAATCATCAGATGATATGTAACAATACAGGAGCACCTTACCAAATCACCCTGTCCATATCACAGCTGGAAAATGTATTGACTTGATCAAATCCAGAAAATATTTAAAAAAACGAACTGTTGGAAATCTAGTGAAGTATACGCAAGTATACACAGAAATATCAATATAAAACAGCAGGATCAGAAGAGTATAGTGATTCTCAATCATATATTGCTATGTAAATTGTGTTTCTTGCTGTGTAACACCCTCTATAAATCTCTAAATTAGAAAAAAAAAAAGAAAATGAGAAAAAATATGTCTTCTTGCTGCATTTGTTTGAAATAACAAGTTCTATTTGACTTTTCATATCCCTCAATATGAAAGGGAAAAAAAGGCAAAGTAATTTACAGTATCATTGCTGACTACTTTAAAAATCATTTAGCACTCTTCCTCATTGCTCTTTACATGAGTATCTTGTGACTTCCTTTCACTGACATTCACAGTTACCTACTGATTAATAAAAGTCTCCCAAAAGAATTATTGAATACCTCATTAAAAGAATGAGTTAAAACTTTATATTGATAGTAACTTCTATTCACAAAAGAATATATAAGCAAAAGTAAAACGCTAGCTTTATCTGGAAAGTGAGTCTTTATTAACAACAAATTTATGATGTATTTTCCTTTTATTTTCTAGTAATTGAGAAAAAAAAAGTAGAAAACTGTTGAATTTCTATTAAAAATGTTTATATTTGTTTTTATTGTACAGGGAGAGTTATTGAAATAAGAATAGGCATGGGCAATTTACAAAATTTTAACTTGCTCAGGAAGGCCCACTTGGATGCATTGAGCATATAAATATTCATAAAATCAATCATTTCTTAGTGTGTCTAGAAATTAGCCTTGTATCGATTATGCCTAGTTATCTGTTTTGTTTGTGACAACATGAAAATGGGCACAAGCTTCTTTCATTGATTTACTGTCCAATAAATAATTGCTATTCATTATTTATTGATTATAAACTTCCATAATCATTTCGCTTCCTTCCTCTTTATGCTATCAGTGTCAGATCTAAAGCTAGAACAATCTACTTGATCAAATTTTAACATCGGCTTTGCACACAGAAGAAATGACGCTTAGCAGAGACTTTTAAATTCATGTTGGAATACAACATTTGTATCCCTCGAATCATTTACACCATTTGAGCACACTACATTTAGAAGTATAATGTAATAATAACCCAAGACAAGATGTCCACATTTTATGTTACCATAATCAAAAAGAAAATGTTTCGTATAAGTGTGTTGTTGTTTTTTTTTACCTGAAAGTGCTGAGGAGTTTTCTGGGGAGAAAAAAAAAAAGAAAAAAAATTATTGACGCAGAATTTTAGAAAGAATTTACTGAGGCAATACACAACAGAAAAAACAAAAAATTGTACACTAACAGAAGCAAATCTGTCATTCTATCTTTCTCCACCTTGAGTTTCATGAATAGCCAAATATTTCTCATTTAGGACTTTCGAGAAGTGTGACTCTTACACTTTTTCTGATAAAATAAAAACCATCCACCAGTGAGGTGTCTGCAGATGAAATAACTGAAGAAATAACTCATCATTGCCTCCCTATTTCCTCAGAAAGTAGATGAGGGATAATAATGTCTACAACATCAAGAAACATGATAACTTACACAAATATCTTGGAACTAGGATGGAAGTATATCAGTACACAGAGATGCAAGTCACATACAGAAAAAAAAGCTCTGAGTCAGAGTTTTTCATATCAGAAAGTTACCTAAATGTTGTCTGAAGGATAAGAGCAAGCTCAAGATTTTTCCTTCCAATAAACAGAATTTTAGATGAAGAAACATGTGTATTTCTGTTAGAAAAAGACTGGTAAAAGCAGAATGCTCATAAGAAAAGGGGAATGCTCATAGATATCTTTTTGAAGAGACTTGATTTCACTCATAAGGAAAAAATCATCAAATCCACTTTTTCATTTTCTGGTTGAATTTTCTAAACACGAGTTTAATGTACAAAAGCTGAAAACAATATTATTGACTGTATCTTGGACAGAAAGTGACTGTTACTGCTGTATTTTGCATTTAGTCATTTATCCACTCTTTGTCTTCACATCTGGATAGAAGTGGTGCTAAGATGAAAATGAAGCACCCTGGTCTTCATGAAGGAGTTGCTTCATAGGTAAGGTATTTATATTTCTGTGCCAGAGAAATAGAAGTACATGTATCCAAATTTTGATGTTACTTGTATTAGTGCTTAGTGAATTAAAGCATTTTGAGAACCATTTAGTATGAGTGTTTAATTTATACCAAACTCTTCTTTTAGCTATTATTGAGTAGGTTTCTGAGTCTTGCCTGAGACAGTTATGGTTTAAAGCCCTCAGGGTCTCACTCTCAGAAAAGAAATTTCATTCAAATCTACACTTAAACCCCTTTTTTCAAAGACCTGATTATTGCTATTGTTCTCATTACATTATATATATCTGTGTATGTGTGTGTACAAATATTTTTAATGCACATTTCCAGTCCCACAAAAAGTGCACGTATTGAAAGACTATTTAGTTTAAATGACAAAATCTCTTCCTTCTGCTAAGCATTCATAACCATGAAGACTATTGTGAAATTTGTGACTCTTTCTGACACTCATTTGAGAATTTATTCTTCCCCACTAACACATGGCAGTAGGTGTCAGCTGTATGGGTGTGCAGTGCATAGAGTGTATGTAGACTCTATTCCACTTTGGAATTTTGTTAGAATAAATTAGTCCAGGAAGATTATATATATCTAGAGTCAATATATCTATAAAATGTCAACTAAAGATACAATTGTGAATAGATATCTCCTACTATATAACCAAAAAAAAGATTTTGTATCCTAGTTCTTACATTTAGTGTAGGTCTATTTTATTTATCAGTTGTGGGAGACAACTATGTCTTTGATATATATGCTACAAAGCGAATCCTACTCCTCCAGCCAAGAGATTCATCTGTAGTACTAAGCAGGAGCACTGTCGGTGTTGTTGTGTGTTTGAGTCACCTCAGCAAGGTAACAAGTTGGACACTCAGAACTGGAGCAAAAAAGCAAGTGTGCAGAGATGATAGTTACAGGCTTAGGATCCTAGAGTTAAGTGATACAACTTCACAGCATACATGCACCCAGAAATGCTTATTCTTCTTTCGTCTGCTTGTATCATTTTTTTACCAATATCTAAATCAGTTGCATGATACATATCAACATTATACATTATTTTTCACCAGAAATAATGGGAAAATTATGATTGAAAAAGAAAAATATTTATTAAAGTCTTTTTATTTTCTTTTTTTCTCCACAGTTGCTTTGTCATATACAGAAGAAATTTCACATATGAAAGGAGATAATTTTTCAAAAGGAAGAAATTATTTACTTATTTGGAAAGAAAAATATTCAAATTCTGCCGTATTTACTGCTTTAAACAACATTGCCTCCATAAGTACTGAGTAGAATTATACAGTGTCCTAAAAAGAGGACTTTCCTCTAGGGTGAATCTGAGCCTACAGTTTCTTTGTGTCTTTGGGGTGCTACTCTGGATCATATTCCTCCTAATTGTCAAAGCTCATGAAAACTGTAGTGTTGTCATTTACAAACACATAGATAAAATTTGGGCACATTTCCTGGCTTTGTTATTTTAATTCTGAACTCAGATTGCACAAATAAGAGGTAAGTGAACAGAAGCAATCTGAACTACTCAGTGAATAGATATAATTTTTTATCTCCAAAGTACTTTATTTTTGGTTTTGTAGTTATTGTACATATATTTTGAAAAGTTTGATTAAATCTCAAAGAAAAAGAAGAATGTGAATTAAAGCTGTTCACTGGAAATTGCTTTGAGTAATCACCCTACAGTTCAGTAACAATGAATAATTCCCAAGGCAACCCCTACTGCCATATGGCACGAAAATCTACTCTCATACCTTAAGGAAAAAATCTTACCAGACTGAAAAATAAGGTTTAAAAATAACACTTTTGTAATTCTAAATTTTATCCTAGGGACAGTCTGGAAAAAGAAATGACCTTGCAAAGTAAAAGATATTTTCATACTACATTTTTCATAACTTTCCCCATAGACTTTGGTTAAAAGAATAATCCCAAAATAGATTCATGCATTTTTATATTACACCTCTTCAAGTGATGATAAATTCTGACAGTCACAGTGAAAAGCAAACTGCTTACTATAATGTAACGGAATGTATGCTGAAATGTTAAATCTGTCCTAGCCATGGGCTAAATCATAACATCCATTTTAAGCAAAATTTCCCACTGGAAAAATACGGAAAAAAACATACCACTATTCTACATAAAACATGGTAATATGAAACGACCATCTTTGTTCAAGGGTATCTGCATCCTTGCTATGTACTCACAATGTGACAGACCCAGTAATCCATCAAGTCTTCCTGACAGAATTGTAATGGCAAAAAGAAAATTTTAAGATTACTATAGAATCATACAATCTGAGGTTCACGGAATCTCAGTTGATAGTCAAACATCCAGCTCTAAGCAAGGTCAGCTCTGAGATCAGGTCATGTAAGAGAGTCTCTGAGTAGTGTAAGGCTGGAGTAGCAGTTTGTATAGAACTGTGTGTCTTGTCATATCCTCAAGATTAAGTCGAGGAAAAGTAGCCAAGAGACATCTACATCTGCTTGACAGCCTGATACCAAAACAAACCAATGAGGGTCAGAAGCAGCCAGCACTAAGTAAAGTAGCCCCAGACTACCAGTAATTAACAATATCCTAGTTTTCCTATTATTTTTGTTACTATTGTAAGAACATATGCAAATTAATTATTTTCCTCAGCTCTTTCGGCAATTTGTAAAGTCTGCTGAACACATAACACTCAGTGTTATATAACACTGAGTATATACATATAAATGTCTATATGTATGTGAGCATATATGATTTTCCCTCCTATGCAGCTCTTAAAGATAACTGATTTACAGCCATGTGTAACGAATATAATTCACATGACCCTTCTGAAGGTTCTTACACAGAGTAATATAAAACTATATATCTTCATCGCTTCTTGCTTTTGAGAACTCCAGAGGCATAAATCTATATGAAAGAATAAAAGAAAAATAGTAGAAGAAAATAGTACCAAATAGTGATAAAACCTATATCCACGTGTCAAAGCTGTAGAATATGAATCAAAAAGAAAGCATGATAGTCTATAGTATAAATTGTATATACTGTTGATCTCACAGATTTAATATATTATTCAGCTGCATTCACAAATTTCATTCAGAGCACACTGAATGCAACATCTGAATCAACAGTTTTATATCTTAAAAGCAAGATCACATTGGCCTAAGAAAATAACTACCACACTCATTTTTATTGGACCTGTATGCTTTTAAATTTCCTTTATATTGTGTTTCTTTCTTTGGCTAATTTACTGTAGCCCCTGGACACACAGTGAAGAAATTGAGACCTTGAATCCTGTGTGCTCATACTTCTACAATAAAGACCTCTCAAACACTGTGCACAGTCTTGCCTTGAAGCATGTCTATAGGGGTACTACTCTGTGCTTATAATTTAGCACCTCAAAGGTATATAACAGTTGTGATATATAATACGTACAGGCTTAACATGTGTCTAAAATAAGCTACTTTTTACTTAGGAAATAGAACAAACTCACCATCATAAAGTAATAAACCCTAATTTAGTATGTCTTCATCATTTTTATCATCAGCTTGAAAAATGCTCTATCCTGAGGTCATATTCCTCTGTCACATCCAGCACTCTGAGCTTGCTTCCTAAAGCTTGCTATCTCTGCTTTAGGTTGACTTACAGACAAACTGGTTTTACTTTCTGCAATAAATCCTATGGCTGAAATGATCCCCCAATCTGTAAATACATGCCTTTTTACTTCCACTCTTCATTGTAAATCAGTACATTTCCTACTAATTTAAGGTGTATTCATGGAAAGCTGGCGATCAAAATCATTCATCTAGGACTGAGTGATTCTATCTGTGTTTTCTAACTGTATATGCATTTAGAAATAAGGAACAACTATTAGGTCTCAAAAAGTTGCTTAGGGAAATTCTATACACTTATCCAGTCATCATCTAGATAAGGGATCCTAGGTGAGGGCTTCTGTCATCACCTACATCAACAAGAATTTTGAAGTTGTGTGTAGACAGATACTACAAAATCAGCACAGTCTGCCTCAGCTGTTCAATTGTCTGTAAAATGAATGATCACAGGCATTTGGAAAATTTCTACATTTTTTTTCATTACAGTATTTTTCCCATGTGGAAATGATAGTATACAGAGTTGAATTTACAAGACTTCTAATAGTGGTCTAGTGTCAAAGGAAAAATAATATAGTATATTATTGTAGTGAAGTAAAATATCAGAAAACACATCTGGGAACTGTCCAGAATTACAGAACACCAGCAACAGCAATATAGCCTTGAACTTCCTACTGTTGGGATTAACATTTCTGTTCAGATAATGGACTTAGTCAAAGCATGTGTTACATCCACTGGCTATTTGTAATGGTCAATTTTCAAAGATAAGAGCCTAGGGATAAATAAACTGAACATTTTTGCAGGTAAGCATAAAATCTGTGATGGTCTAACAGAGAAAAGAAAGACAGAAAGATGACAGCAGCAGTTATTGTTGCAGCAACTTTAATTTCTGGGAGACTTCAGTTCTGTTAGGGAACTTTTGCCTTAAATAAGAATCACCCTTCCTGAAAGGAAGAAGATAATTCTGTGCTATTTCATTCCTTACAATTCCTTTCCATATCCCACATGGAAAAAGAAAATGTGTAGATAATAGATGAATAGATACTTAGAAAACTAAGTCTTTCTTAGCAGGAATATTTGGGACTCACGAAATCAGGGTTTTGGGGAGTTGCTGCTGTAGCGCAAGAAGCCAGATTTGCAGAGCTCTGAACATGTCAACAAGCTGGAAACTAGACTTAGAAAGAATTCTAACCCAAATATTAAGGTCAAAAGAAAGTTCATACCGGAGGTGAACTTGCCCTCTAATAAATAAAAAAAATTGAGAGAATACTATATTACTCATTTCAGGGTATACCTGCAAATATGAGTTTTAGAGCAAATTCACATTTTAGACTTCAAATATCTGGCATCAATTTAATATCTAGCACCAGAAACTATCTCTACTTGAATAATTATTTTCCCTGTAAGAATATTTGAAGCCAACTGACTAAAGTGACATGTTTTGTGGAGTACTTGTAAATAGATTTTTCCTATAAATGCCTTCCATGACAGTGCCTTTTAATCTTCTGTGTAGTTTCTCAGGATAGTAATTTTGCCCTGGTATAAGACGACAGTAAAAAGATCCTTTCCTGATAATTTTTGCAATGTCATTTAAAAAGGGAATGAGAACATGCAAGACTAATATAGCAATTGTCTAAGCTGTCACTAGGTACAGGAGAAAAGAAAATAAATGATAGGTTTTAATTTTTTCAGAGCAAGGTGTAACTGTTGGGTTTGAATAATAAAATCAACAACCTGGAAAATGGGTTATTTACTATGATACCGTAACAATAATACAGGAAAAGCATGCATTTGACATGGATTGGTAATAAAAGTAAAGACAAACTTGTGTCAACACTACTGAAGCATCTGAGCAGTATTCTGCCTGCTGGTGCTTTGTCCAAAGAAGTCTTAAACAGCAAAGGGGTTCAAAATGTCTTTAGGCATATGATAGCAACTCATGGATCCTCCAAAAGCAAAATTATGTAAGCCTACTGGTTTTGTTAAGCAGAGTCATATTTTCAGCATGTTATTCACACCTGAAACAAGGCATTGCAGGAATGTTTTTGTCTCAAAGATTGATAAGAGGTCCCTAAATGTTGGCATAATCACTAAAAAAATGCATAATATTGTGAAGCCCGACTTTGGTTTTTGGAAAGAATTGCCTAAAGTTTCATGAGCAAACCAATTATTTTAAAATAAAATTATTAAAAAATTAATAAAAACATATTTCTAGAAAAAATAACCTCTCTGAAAAATAGTATGATTTTTGTCTCATAGGCAATTAACACTGATAGACATCTAAAATTCCTATATAGTAAAAATTAATAAATTAATTTATGTATAACAACAGGCATTTGTGAGTCAGTATTTCTTCCTTGATCTTTACAAGTGTCTTTACAAGTATTCTTTTTTATTTAGCAGCGAGTAAAATGCAATTAATTCCCTCAAGAATACTCTTCTCAAAATATCTATTGTTCTCAAGGCAGTGAGGTTACAAAAGCTGTCAGTAGCTGTTACTAATGTCCTTTATCAAAATGGCCAAAATATTCCATCACTGCTAATAGGAGTAAAAGAAAATGCCCTTACAGAAAAGAGGTGTTTCCTTTGTGATAAGGAACTTCTCTGACACATTATGATGGAAATAAAAACTAAAAATTAGTAGAATTTAATTCTGGGATGTAAAATGCAGACTCTGTTAACAGTAAATGAAGACAAGGATCTGAAGTCAACTATTTATTTCAAAAGCCATGTTCTATGGTCTGTGATTATTCTTAGTATACACTTTCTCGTAAAGCTAAATCTGTCTTTTCCTTTGAAATAATCCTATTCTATTTTGTTCTGTTTTAATGTTTTACCATGCTTTTTTCTTCCACAAAGATTTCACTGAGAGTATGATTAATATGTATTCTGCTGTCATTTTACCTTTACCTAGGATCCATGTTTCCAAAATAAAGTGGGTACATTACATTGGGAATGTTTTTCAGTAGTTTAGTTTATCTTTGTTTTAAAATATTTAGTGCAATATAGAGGAAGACTGAGGCAATTTTTTGGAAGATGCAGTATTTTGTAATCAGCCATCTCTTGTCAAGACCTGTACGTTCTCTATTTGTGGACACTGCTGATACAGCCATTTTAGATCAGTTTGTTCGGGCCTCATTAGCTGGGCACAAAGAGACTGCAAGCAGATGATTAATAACTCACAAGTCTAAACCAATTATTTTGACTAACGCATATAAAAAACAGATAACATTTAGCAAAGTGATGTTAAGCACTGGTGGTCCCACCATCCAGTACAGCACATGGAGAGACTCCACCAGCCGGGTGGGTGTTGGTGAGGAGGGAAGGGTCAGTGGTCACCACTCCCAGGAGCTGTCGTCAGGGGTGTGGAGCTGTCACCTTCCTCCAGCTCCATCAATATTGCAGCCCTGATGGCTCGACATCAGCCTGCCAGTTCCTGACTGTCGCCAACTTGACCAGCCTGCAGCTACCCTCTCTGCATCATTATTTTTTCAAGATTTTATCTTTATGTGTTGATGTTTTCTCTCCTGAATCCTTGATCTAATGATGATCACAGATCATCTGTCCTAGCACTTGGTATTTTTGACCTTGCTTATCTCTATACAGACAATCTCACAGCTCTGTCTCAGAAGTTTGAATCAAGGTTACATAGCTGGGACTTATCAAAGCTGGATTCCTGTGCAAGGGCAGCTAAAACTTTTGGGGGAGAAATTATATCAGGGACCACAGAGAGAGGGTTACAGTGTTTGGCTTTAGACATTACAGTTCAAGAAGGACGTGAACAAATTGCACAGGGACAAGAAAAACACAAATGGTCAGAAGTATATGATCTACAAGAAAAGGGTGAAAGTGAGGGAAAAGAAGGAGATGAGAGGGCAGAGACTAAGAAACAGAAAAAAGACTTCTAACATGAAGAAATATCTATAAAGGTGGACACAGTGGTGCAAGAAGAATGAATGAAATAACAGAAAAGGGAATTTCAACAGATTTACAGAAAATCTTCCTACCAGTACAAATAGTTAAACATTGCCCTAGGGAGAATAATATCTGTAGTTCTCAAAATGTGGTAACTGTGGTGTTAAACTAATAGTCAGTGATAGCCTTCTGTCTCTTGAGTTTATTCCACAGATTAGAAGTACCTCCTAAGAAAAATACGCCTTTTAAAAGATAAAATATAACCACATAAATTCGTTATGTGTTTGTTGTAAAGGTGTCCATTGTGTTAGAAGAGCCAAGCTGTCAATCTTTAACTTGGAAATTCTAGAGGTCTTTTAGGTATCTTGGAACCAATCCACAATGTGTCATGGACATAATTTTATGATAACTAATGTAGAAAGCACAAAACAGCTTTGATGTTTTTGGTTGTCTGTACTTCTGTGTTTAGCTGGAATTTCCTAAACACTCCAGGCTTCTTGCCCAGGTATATCACATTTCTGTAACTTAGCCAAGAGATTGATGAAGATGTGAATAATCAAGGCCAGCTCATCATATGTCTGAATCCTCTACCCAGCTGGAAATGCTTTTTTACTGATGCTACTGAACAAACTTACTGTCAGAAAAGAAGTTAGGAGTACATATAAACTTTGATCACAATTTCTGTAATACTCTTGGAACACTGAAAACTACAGCTGGACTGAGAATTCTTCTAATTGTTTACTTGTAGAGAATGACTTGGGTGTACTGGTAGATTAAAAATTGAACATAAGCCAACAATGTGTGCTCACAGCCCAAAAGGTCAACTATATCCTGGGCTGCATCAAAAGAAGCATGGCCAGCAGACTTAGATGATTCTGCACCTCTGCTCTGCTCTGCTCTGGTGAGACCCCACCTGGAGTATTGTGTCCAGCTCTAGGACCCCCAACATAGGAAGGACTTGGACCTGTTGGAGTGGGTCCAGAGAAGGGCCCTGAATATGATCAGAGGGATGGAACACCTTCCCTGTGAGGACAGGCTGAAAGAGTTGGGGTTGTTCAGCCTGGAGAACATAAGGGAGGCAGCCTTTTCGTATAATAGGAGTTTATAAGAAAGTTGGAGAGAGACTTTGTACTAAGGCCAGTAGTGGTAGGACAAGGGACAACAAATTAAAACTGGAAGAGTGCAGATATAGATTGGACAGAAGGTAGAAATTTTTTACAATGACTGTAGTGAGACACTGGACCAGATTTCCCAGAGAGAGAAGTTGTGGATGACTCCTCCCTGGAAGTGTTCAAGGCCAGGTTGGTCAGGCCTTTGAGCAACCTGGTCTAGAGGAAAGTATCCCTGCCCATGGCGGGGAGGTTGGACTGGATAATCTTCAAATGTCCTTTCCAACCCAAAATATTCTACGATTCTGTGATTCTATGAATTTTACTATTACTGAGGGCACAGAACTCTTTCTTTCTGCTTCTGTTTTGTGGTTCTACAGGAGGGCTAGGTATATTTCCTTCAGTAAGACATATTTTCCATGTTCAGTACTGCTGTATACCCAGAATGAGGTTCTGGAAATGAAATAGATGCCTATTCTCCTCTTTCAAAACCAAATTGCCGACATGTGTCACTGGTACAATTTCATTCAACATTTGCATGAAATCAGATTAGGTGCATCAATAAGTAAAACTTTAATTTCAAGACTGCATTTCATAAACTTCTTTACTCATGACCTTACTGTAAAGTTTCAGACATTATTGCTTAAATATGAACTTTCTGCAGAAATTTTATATTTTACAAGTGTTACAGTATCATTAGAAATAAATTCAAACACAACATATTAATTTCAAAATAAATTATAATTAAGGAGCAATTTTGAGTGTTATTTTTACTCTGTAGAGTTAACAAAGCAGATAGTTAACTTCAAGGTTGAAGTAGACTCATAGAATCATAGAATCATAGAATCATTACAGTTGGAAAAGACTTTCAAGATCATCATGACTACTAAACCATGTCCCAAAGTGCCACGTCTATGTTTTTGAACACCTCCAGAGCTGGTGACTTCACAGGCTCCCTGGGCAGCCTGTTCCAGTGCTTCACCACTCTTTCAGCAAAGAATTTTTTCCTAATATCTGATCTAAAAGCCTCATAGTGCCACTTGAGCCATTTCCTCTCATCCTATTGCTTGTTACTTGAGATAAGAGACCAAGACCCATGTTACTACAACCTTCTCTCAGGTAATTGTAGAGAGCAATGAGGTCACCCCTCATCCTCCTCTTCTCTAGACTAAACAGGCAATGTCACTTTCCTCAGCAATTCCTTATAAATCTCCAGACTCTTTTTATCAACTTTGTTGCCCTTCTCCTGACCTGCTCCTGCACCTCAGTGTCTTTCTTATGCTGTGGTGCCCAAAACTGAACACAATACTCAAGATGTGGCCTCACCAGTGCTGAGTACAGGGGCACGGTCACTTCCCCTCTCCTGCTAGCCACACTATTTTTGATGCAGGCTAGGACACCATTGATTTTCTTGGCCACCTGGGCACACTGCTGGTTCATGTTCAGCTGGATGTCCAGCAACACATTCAGGTCCTATTCTTTCAGGCAGATTTACAACCACTCTTCTCCAAGTCTAAGTTTTGGCATGGGTTGTTGTGACTCAAGTGCAGGACCTGGCCCTTGGCCTTGTTGAGTCTCGTACAGTTGACCTCAGACCACCAATCCAACCAGTCCAGATCCCTCTGCAAAGTCTTCCTACCTTTCAGCAGATTGACACTCTCACTCAATGTGGTGTCATCTGTAAAATACAGGACTAACATCCAATTTATTTGCCTTCAGACAAAAGTTAAAGTTGAAAGAAAAATAATAGCTGATATATAAATTAAAAATACCCTTTAAGTAGTTGAGTAATCTGAAATTAGTTAAATCGAAGAATAATCTCATGTCCAATTTATATTTACTAAGGCTCACGTAGCCGCTCGTTCAACCTGTTGGAATGGACAAGAGAATTGGAAGGCTACAAGTGAGAAAACTCATTTATTAAAATAAGGACAGTTTAATAGGGAAAACAAAGCAAACAAAATAAGATATTCATCTGCTGCTTTCCATTGCATGTAACGGTGTCTTGGGATGACAAATTTCATTACTCTGGAAGTCCCCCTTTTCTTCTTCCCTCAGCTTTATATTGCTGGCCACAAAGTCATATGGGGAGATTGCTCTGGCCAGCTGGAGGCAGCTGTCTCAGCTGTGTCCTCTCCCAGCTCCTTGTGCACCCTCAGCAACTCACTGGTGGGGTCAGGTGAGAAGTGGAAAAGACCTGGACTCTGTGTAAACGCTGTTCAGCAGTAACAAAAACATCTCTGTGTTATCAACATCATTTTCATCACAAAACCAAAATATAAATCCATACAAACTACTATAAATAAATTTCATTCTATCCCACCCAAAACCAGCACAGGGAGCTATTAGATTGTTATGCCTGGCATGGAGTGGTGGGTTTTTCCATTCCAACTAGATTTTTCAATAGGCTTAGGAAAGAGTATTCTTAAAAGAATTTGTCTTGTCAAAAATTACTTATATGAATGCTAGAGTTATATTACATATTTTGGTTAAAATGGGAAAAGTGAATCTTAAGAATACTCCAATTTTCTGTGTCAGACTATTTCTCGTCAAAACTGCTTCTCACATGTATCAGTGCACCATGCTGAGAAAACATACTTTGTATAAGTATTTGTCTAATATGATTCGGGTTCATTTAACTAATGATTTCCAATGATACTGGGTTTAGATTATGCAGAAGGAATACTCTGGGAAGTATACAGCAGATCTGTTCAGGATGATTTGACTATTTTTCTTATTTTGAGTGTGCTGCTTAAAAGAAGTATTTTAATAATGTATTTATATGATTGCTCATAAAAACATAATTATATTCATTGTCTTCAAGCCCTACATTTTCCTGTCCCATTAGAGTAAGTCATGGTCATTATGCTTCTCTCCTCCCTTAAACCACTATGTTGCCATAAGCAAAATAAGATAAGTAGGAAATTTATCTGACAAATACATGGTGAAATTTCTGCCTAGCAAATGTTTTTCAAATCAGAAGTAAAAGCAGCTGTGGGAGATAAATCTACAAAATTTGAAACAGCCATACAGAAATTGCCAGAATAATCCCCTGCATTGCCCAAAGCAAGATGTAAATTAAGAAGCAATACAGTATGAGTGTAATGGAGCATGTACTTTTCATGCTTCCATTCATCTCATGTAAACAGCTTTTACACTGCACCTCACAGGAATAATTACAAAATAGTAGAATATCTGAAATTATAAATATTAAGACAGAAGGTGAAAAGGCAGTATTTTATTCTAATAAGACTTTTTATTGTTAAAAAAGTTAGTAGGTATTATTGTGTTTTCTAATTATCAATTTACACAGATAGAAAGTCAAAAGAATGAGAAAGGCTTTGGGCAAAATTGTCAGGGGAGATACACATTCTGTCTGTTGAAAATAGATGTTAGCTGGCTGGTTGGCATGGCAGCAGTATTCTCTGCTTCCATACAGGAGATAAATATTTGAAAAGGCCTTGGAACATCCAGTCCTAAAATCCCAAGGACAGAGTGGGTTGCAGAGTTGTTGTTTGTTCCTTTCTGTGGAAGAGAAGAATTAAAGATATACTCAAGATATGTTAAAATAGGCATCAAAGAATCTTTCAAGGTCTCCATCAGATCTCAAAAACTACAGTATGATCTCTTCAGGAATCTCATGAAGCAGCTTGCACCAAGAAGTGCCAAGAACATTGCTATCGCTTCTGCAAACCTGTACATCTCCATAAGGCCAATCTCTATTACATCACCATTACTTTTACACCTAATATTTGGCCCTTCTATTTAATATTTAACAAGTAGCAAGATAGAAGAATAAATGAAATTGCAAAAAAAAAAAGACACTAGGAACATGAGAGACATCAACTGAAGGCAGATACTCAAATGAGCAGATGAAAGACGAAGGTTATCTAACACGTTCTGCCTTTTCAACTTAATCATGACTTGAGCTTCCTAACATAAAGGCTACAGTATCATAGGGGTAAATTCTCAGAATACAATTCACAAAGGCTAGTTCAGAGAGGATTATGGGTTTTCTTAATGAATTTCTGGTACTTACTAAAGCAAATGCCTATCAATTCAGAAAATGGCCCATCCAATAAAAGACCTGGGTAACCTGGTCTGATCCCACAGATGACTCCATTTTGAGCAGCAGGTTGGACTAGACACCACTAGAGATTCCTCTCAACCTGAATTATTCTATATTTTTACTTACAGGTAAGATTACCTTTTGTGCATTTATTTATTTGACTGTTGCCGATATGGCCAGCAATAGAACATTTCAATCCAGTGTCAGACTATCTGCAAGTATAAAACATTTTTTCTAGCAGCAGAGCAGGTTTCCCAGAGAAGTTGTGCCCGCTCCATTCTTGAAGGTTTTCAAAACTCACCTGGACAAAGCTGTGAGCAATCTGATCTGAACCTGTTGGATTAGTGACATCCTGAGGTCCTTTCCAACCTGGATCAATTCTTGGATTTCAGATTTACCTGTAAAGAAAATGGTCTTATTTTTCCAACTATTCTACTCTGAATGTCAACTTTTGTATCAATGCGTGTGCCCAGGTCATTCTATGAAACTTAATGGCTTTACAGCTTGAGTACTAGTTTTCAAATCTTCTACTAAAAAGTATTTTATTTCCCTGTATGAATATAAACCAACCTGATTAGTTTAAAGGGACATCTTTATATTTTTATTTCTGTATTTCTGTAAAATAGTGGACAGTGGATATGGTCATACAACGCGGTCATACAAATTAGAAGAAATTTTTTAAAACTACATTTAAAAAATTTTGTGTTTTACACTTAGTTCTGAAAGTGGTGTGCTATAAAAGTTTAGCCAGTAAGGTTAATGGGCACCTCCTATTGATTAGCAATATGGCTATCCAAAAAAACCCTCAACTTTATTGGTTTTAAAAATACTTAAGATGTTTTTTTCACTTAAAAAAAGCAGGGAAAGATAATGTCTAGGCTAATCACTCAGGAGGTTAAGACTTTCATCTAAGATTTACAGGCATAAGTGACTCAAGTAAATTGTAGATATAATTCAGCCTGTCAGTCATGCAATACTATCCAGTCATAATGTGAAACACAATATACATCTCAATTTTTGACAGTGGTGTTTCCCTGTAATTCTGAACTCAGTTTTTGTGCATACACACATATCGTAATCTTAATATGGTTTAAGAAATCATGAAACACATAATAGCTAACAATGAGAATGGAAAATTTAGTCATTTCTCCAGTTAAGGTTTGATAATTGTTAGATATTCTGCAAATGTACGTATATTTACAGGAACAGACTGCTCACAAAATGCATCAGCTGTTCCCTTTCTGGAGTACATCTGGAGTAAAAAAAGTCACATATACTTATCTAAAACATGTTCTCACACATACTGACTGATAGAATAACTGGTAAGAAGGTTCGACCTCACACCCAAGGCTCGCCACTTGATACCTGGGCTGTAGGCTGTACTGTGAGGTTAAGAATACTCTTCTGTCTTCTTTTTGAAGCTGTTTCACTGCAAAGAAAAGAATTCAAAATTTATAGGATCAGAAAGAGAGCAAGCATAACGATGACTCAGTAGCCTAGTGGTTCAAAATCTCACTTGAGAAAAGAGCTATGGATTCTGTTCTGTGTTCCAAAGGCTATACATTTTACATGAGACAGACATTGGATAACATGTATAAATAGCTCATGGAGGATCCTAGACCTTTGCGGTCCCATGTGAATCCCTTAACCAGCCAACATGAGAGCCATACTAACTACTGGATTTCTCAGTGCCCTCTATGAATATTACATTCCTTTCTGCACAGCAGCAGATAAACATCTCACTCACTATACCTGAAGCTACAGCCTCATGTTTAAAATGGTCTCCTGGAACTTTTGCTTGATATCGTGCAGTGAAAAGAGAAAAAAAAAAACTTTAATGAGTACAGTAACTAGGCAATGAGATGTGCTCCATAGTCATCACCTTCGTGTAATGTGAAACTTCAGAAGAGAAATTCTCCTCTTTTTTTGGCAGAACAGAACACAGACTGCTCCCTTCAAGATATTTCTACACTGCTGATTTGCAGAAGCTTCAGCCACTTCCACTTAAAAATTCTAGGCTGATTGATTTCCTAAAACTATTTTAAAGGTCAAAAACATACATGATTTAGACTAGTAAATCTGAAAGATTTTTTTTTACAATTTATTCTTTATTATTGTCATCCTGAATGTTATGTTGAGTCTTAATTTGTCAGATTCCAGATCCCATTATCTACATCTGTTACTGTGTGAAAAGCATATTTCCTCCCTTCATGAAGCTTTTTGAATTATTTTTCTGTGATTGGCCAATAAAGCCCTTAAATGGAAGAAGAGTCAGAGGAAATGGACATGGACGATATACTTATGAAGGTCAGAGAATAATGTAGGATGTGAATGACCACAGCTACTGCAAAGAAGCTGACTTTTTCTCATTACAAAGGGAAAAAGAGAGTGGACTTTGTTTTAGATGAACAGCTATCAACGGGTGAGTGGATCAGCTGGTTGTGTATATATTTTTCCCCAGTTTGCTAAAAGAGTATGAAGTCTCCCTAGTTAGCCGGACAAGTAAGAGAGTAGTGAACACATGGCTCAGCTCAACATGAAGTATAAAACTACACAACTGTCAAAAAAATTTAAAGACAGTAAGAAATTTGATCTGGCTTCAACCCATGTTTTCCTTATCAGCAACTGGGGACACCCAATGTACTGGCCATGAGTATGTTACCAGGACTGGTAGTAAGGATCACACTGGTATTGTTCAACTGTGTATTGAAATTGCTTTCTTTGGTAAGTTTACTTACACTTATGTTATGCAATGTATTTTGCATCACTTTTCTAAATCAGAAATCCTCTTTAATATTAACTATCTTCAGAGAAGTGAACTTGATATTAAACATCATAGCTTCCATGACTGGAATATCAAAAAAACTTGGTCAAAGAGTATTTGACTTCTTCCTAGAAGTACTTCAAAAACCTATTCATATTCCCATTCAAGATTTTCTTGCTCCATCAATAAATGCGATTTTCAATAATATCATCGTTATGTAAAGAGATTTCTCTTTTTTTACTTTTTTTTTTTTTCTGGATATCCTGAAATTTATTTACTTATTTCTTGTTCTGCAGTCTAGGACCATGAGTGGGAAATAAACTACTGCTACCTTGCCTGTCTTTAGGAAGGCTGAGCAAAATTCTGCTTGTTTTCAGACCAGTGTGATTTCTTACTGCATTTTTCTTTACAGAACCTAGCAAGTAAGGAGGTGCAAGTTCAAATACCACAGTGTTGGATTGGATCCTTTGTCCTCCATGCTCTGGAATACACTTTAGCTACTGAAACTCAACATCCTCATGACAGCAAAAGCTGACAGGACAGATATGAGCAGGACTGTATCTGTAACTCAGCCACTGAGAGATGGTTTGGATCCCAATGTACATTTATGGTCCTGTTGTAATTTGGACCTACCCCACTAGAAACAAGAGATACACAGCCACTTGCTCACATCCATCCTCCTCTCTCTAGGGACAAAGATGGAGAAAATTTAAGAGAAAGGCTCGAGGATTAAGATTGGGACAGAGAGAGTTTCATTCACCGCTTATGGTCACAGGAAAAAGGAATAGGGCAGATTTTGGGAGAAAACAAACAGAAATGTAATTTTCTACCACCAATGTAACTAAACTGACTAGATTAGAGCAGGATAGAGAGAGAAGGCAAGCACAAACAGATCTTAACCACCTCTCCTCCTCACTCCTCCCTTCTTTCCAGCTACCTCCTCCCACCCAGAAGTACAGGGGAGCAGGTGATGGGGCATGTGGTCCATCCATTTTCCTCAGAGAGAGGGTTCATTGCAGCCTTCCCCTGCCATCACGTAGTGTACCTCTCATGAGAGGTAGTCCTCCTCCTCCACGTGAGTCCATCCCACCACCATGAGACCCACCGGTGGACTGCAGTCCACCTACTTTGGTGCGGGTCCTCCTTGGAGTCAGGATTTTCTTTGGGCAAATCCATCACTCTCATGCTCTCTCTCTCCTGGCCTGGGGTCCTTCACTGACCACCTCCAAGATGCTCGCCACTGCTCTTTGGTCCATGATCACTACAGGCCTCTAGGGAACGGCCCTCTCTGGTGCTCTTCTCTCCTCCCCTCCTTACCAAGCATGTGTTTTCCCTTCTTCCGCCTCCTCCTCTTTGCCAAAAAAAAGTAGAGTCTTCCATACAAAAGACAGGGGAAAAGGGGAGCACATCCAACAGTCTTCTCCTCTTGAATATATTGATTCACAGAGGTGCTGATTAGCCTGGACTTAGCCAGGGACAGTTCTGGCCAGTTTCCTGAGCTCAGGAAGGCTCTAGAAACTTCTCCAAAGAAGTTTCCCCTTACCCCAACCAGTACCAAAAACCCCACCAGACCCAAACCCATCACAGGTTCTCTCTCATTCTGTTTCATAAATGTATTTCCCTTTCCTCCTAATGTTTTCTAGATTATTTCCTCTTTCATATCAATCCTTGCCACACCTCAGGGAGCTGCCCTGGCTACTCTTATTCCTGCTAACCCTGTGCTACTGGGTGAAGATCAGACAGGTAGCTTCAAAGTCTGAGACATTCTCAGTGTCCCAATGAAGCACTCAACCACAAGAAATAAAGTATAGTGTAGGAAAATTCTCCAAAACTTCCAAATCAGTAAAGTTAGGCATTTTGCTGAGGTCACCACTTGTGACACTTACGTGTCACTTTGGATGTAGAAGTGAACACATGACAATGTGAGAAGGATGACCATTTCATTGGAGCAATCATAAACAGCATGCTAATAATCAATCCAGTATAAGGACTTGCCTACTTGCTTACTTGTACCCTTGCTCACAGTAACTTGTATGCAAGTAGTCTTATTGAGCAAAAGCCAACTATTCAGTGTGAAGAAAGTAGAAAAACTCAGGACTATATCTCACTATCAGTGTCACAGCTGTTCTCACTTCATGTCTTACTTGGTAGCTGGGCTACTGAGAGGAGCAAATATTTCTTTGTCATATTTCTGCGCTAAGTAAATGTCATAGCAACGTATTAGCAATGACAAGGTTCTTGTTTCTGAATATCAAATACTTTAACTCTTTCTCTTACGCTGACTTTTTTTCAATAATTTAAGCCAGAGAAAGCAATGTCCTTTGTTTCACTGACTACAGGCAATCACAGCATTTGGGTTTTTTTTTCCAGAAGAAGGACAAAAATAATTCAATTCTTATTACACAGTTTTGTTGATTACTGCATTTTGAGGAACCTATGGGTTACTTAGAACATGATCCTTATATTCTCAGTAGTTAGTCTTCTTAAGCAACTTCTGAATAGAAAATTTTTACTTCTGCAGAGAACTGGGCAAATTGTATTTGATTTAAAGGAAAATAATATATTCCATGGACTTATGGAGCTGCTTCTTAAATAACAACATAATTTGACCCTTTCAAATGTGTTCTAAAACATCTTGAAATTGAAAGTAAAATCTTTACTTATATTAATTTATTTGACTTGGATCAGATTCATACAGTAAAGTTGCTGTAGGTTTTTTGTTTCATTATATATATTACTGAAAACTATACTGAAAACTATATAGTCTTTATTTATCTACTTCTCAAAAGTATCTGGAAGGTTCTTTGTGCTTTTTTAGGATCCCAAACATTTCTGTGTGTTTATGTTAAAACTCATTAGAAGTTTCCTTTTGTTATATTCCTTCTTTACATTAAAGTTCCACAAGCTGAAGTTTGTCAGTGTGTAGATGGATCATCAAGCCCAGGATAACAGGTGCTAATTATCAAAACTATCATTCCTGATACTCATAAAAAAACCTGACGCTATCTGGCTTCATAAGCTAGTGAAACCTTCAGTGATTGCCCTGGAATAGTAACATAAAGTACAAAGATTTTCCCTGAATCTCTATACTTCTCTATAAAATTGGTTCCAAAATGAGGCAAGCAGAGATAAATTACCATCTGTTTTTGGTTTCAGAAAACTTGAGTACATTTATTTTCATTTACTTGTTTCTCCAACTAATTAATAAATGATTACAGAGAAAGATGACAGCTTAACTTACTAGTCACACAGCACACAGATATATGCTGTTCTGCAGTTTCTGACAGATTGAATTATTGGACACAGTTAAGCTGATGGAAAAAAGCAAGAGATGGGTTAGAAGTTCAGGATTCTTGCTGACTGCACTACCTTGATACAGTATCTTGCTGAAAGTTGATTTCAGGAAAATGCATTAAATTCCTTTTTCACAATCAAGAAAAACATAACTGATAAATTATATAATAGGAGATAGTATAAAATATCTTAGCTTCTTTGACAGCAGGAGAGCTGTGATGGAGGAAGTCGTGCACAGTACTATGCTATGCTGATAAACACACTTCCAAATTATTTGTATCAATATTATGTAAATAGAAATGCTGAGGACACTCAGCATCAATAAGCATATAGAAACCAATAATGAGTCATGTTTTTTTATTGTGATCCAACTATATATTTCAATTGCTACATTGTGCTTGCATTGTTATTTCAGTGAATCACTGTGTTATTCTGCTAAATCAAAATCCCAGCCAATGTCAAAAATCTTCAAGTAAGTAAGTTTGATGTTAAAGTATTAAAGTTATTTTGTTCAGAATATCTAAAAGTTTTTTGTTGGAATTTTGCACTCTGACAGTGGGAGATGTTAATACAAAGTTAAATCCGGTTCTCACAGGTAAGAGTCCATGGTACTTAATGATTTTGTTTTAATATCGTTGATATCATGTGAAAGGTGGCAGAGACTTTCCACAGGAAATTATTCTCTGCAAACAGAGACGAGCACTGTAGGACATCTGAGTTTTAAAACCTTTAGTGCCATCTTCTAAGATTTTAAACACCAACAATGAAATCAGAGTCTGGGATTTGGATTTGACTCTTAAACTAACTCTAATGAAGAGCTTATGTGATGATAACTAATTTTACTGCCCTACTAGTACAGAGTTATACTATTTGTCAGTTCTAAACACACTCACAGTCCCATGGCAATACTTCTTATATCCTCACACCACTACATGGAACCCTTGCCTGCATTTGCCTTGACATATACCTGCCACAGAGAAACCGTCTTGTCTTGGTGGCTCATCCAGTGCTCTCTGTTCTTTTGACACCTGTTTACTGTGACTGACAGTTTGTCCCTGTGGGAGTCCATGAGTTTCAGCTTGACCATATCAAGGCTGTCAGTCAGATTAGTGTGGTACACTGGTACACTGAATGTATCGACATGGCAGCATTATTTACATCATGTCACACACAGACATGCAGTTAATGCACATCCTGATCTTATACCTGGTGCTTCATTTTATGTTTGTTTTGCACTATGTTAGATACTACAAAATGGCTCTAAATCTGTACAAACATTAGCATCCTCAAGGCTTAAGAAAAAATCATTGGCATTGACTCATATTCCCAGAAGACTTTTTATTTCTGAGGAACTGTCTATTAATTCTAAATGAACTAAGACACAGTTGTTCAGTAAAACTTAATACTCAAGGAAAGTGAATTAAGAGATAAATATATTTAGTTTTTTTCTAGAACATATTTTTTCACTAAAATCTGCCTATTGGGATTGCTCCAGTATGTGTTTCCAGAGTTAAACACACTGAACTCTAGAGAGAATGGGATTTTCCAAACAACATTTCTTCTTGAGCAAAAGACTTTTGGAAATCAGATAATAAATTTTGCTTTTTCCTGTCTCTCAGTTCGACAATCATTGTGCAATTCTACAAAAAGAGAAGAAAAAAAGCCTTTTATGAGCATGTTTTAAAATTTTCAACTAGCTTCATTAGTTTTTGGTAATAAAGCTTAACTTGAAAGACTTGTTCAGGACTGTGAGTCTTAAGTAATGGCGTCCTGATACTTTAAGTTACTTTCTAAAACAACAGATATCCTGAGTGCTTAAGTCAACTCTTCTTGATGGGGAAACAAGCAGTTTCCCACATTCATTGCTGCATGGTTGTAATCCCATTGTGAAACGTCTAATGCTGTCATGTCTTTGTCCTGGGTTTAGCTAAAAACCCAGCTCTGTTTAGTGATTTTTACTTTCCAGTTCAGTCTCTCCTAAAAGGCAGCACTTTCTGAAGTTAGCAGCATGTTTTTGCAGACAGTGTGTGCTACTGGCAGTGATAACACCTGGTTTGCAGCTACTGCCTGGAACTGGGATGCAGAAAGGCTCCTGCTTATACTTATTCCTACGGTGCCCAAGGCCACTGCTGGCACTTGTGTGCCACTCTGGGGGTGCCCGGTAGTAAGAGGGGTCACAAGGAAGTAAAAGGTTGCACCTCCATGGAGTAATAGACAAGACAGGTGACCAACGAGAGTATTCCATTCCATATGCGTCATATTTCGTATAAATTGAGTGATCACGAGAGTTTCTGGCCTCCTTCTTTGCCCTTTTCTGCAATGGCCTGTGTCCAGAGAGGATGCCATCTGACCTCCTGCTTTTGATTCGGATCCTGAGTTCCTGAATCCAGCTCCCTGTATCCAGCTCCCTGCTGCTGAGCCTGGGGCTTCCCCAGTGCCTCCTGCTCTGCATCATCAGTGGTGATTGCTATCGGGGGAGGGAGTTGGGTTTGATATTGCGCTACTATCTATAGTTGTATATAGTTATTTACTTTTATCATTCCATTATTATTTCTATTATTGTTTCATTAAAGCTGTTCTAGTTTTTCTTCTCTAACCTGTAAGTCTCTCTGCTTCTTTCCCTTTTCCTTCCCATTTGGGGGAGGAAGAGGGGGTTAGAGAGCATCTGTCCGTGTTAGTGTCCAGCCCAGCCCTAACCCACGACAGATTTATTGGCGCCCAATGTGGGTCAAGAATCAAAACAAACACCAATCAGGCTCAGAATATTTTACCAGCTATTTAGATACAACTGGGCTCTGATATATTGCCCGCATAGTAAATTCCATCCAGCACAGTTGTGGGTGCATCAAATCTTTTCTTTGAAAGTTCTGAAGGGTTAGAAAAGAAAACCAGACAGCTCACATCATGTTATTGGTCAGTGAAATGATATGTCATGTCCTTTTAAATATGGGTTCCTCATTGGGTGTCAGTATTTTGTCCAAACTCTGGAGTGTATTTTGGTATATCTTTCTGTGGTTTGCCTGGTCTGGTTACATGACGAGAATTCTCACTGTGCTGAATTGTTTACTGTCAGTGTATTCTGCAATAATTTGGGTGACCAGTATACCTGAATACCTTAAGAATACAATGATGAATTTTTTTTTTAATTTCACCTTAGGAAATTATACTCATTTTTTTGCTAATCTGAGTCTACCAGGTTTTGAGGATTGTGATTGTGATTGTGAATGCAGTTATTTTGATCAAAAGATTGAATTGTTATTGATTCTCATGTTAATGCCCATGAATCTCTTGGCATTGTGGCATTTCTGTAGGAATTTGTGCAAGTCATTGAGCATTACCATGTCCTTTCGCACTCAGTCTGTGTCAGCAAAAGTCACCCCTCTGACTAGAAAGAAACGTCGGAAGAAGTCAGTTGTCCTAACAACAAATGACACAGAAACAGGACAAGGTCCTTCTAAAGTAGCGCTATCAGATTCAGAATCAGAAAGTAAAGCTGGTACCCCTGTGACTGGGAAAAAACATCTAACAGAGACAAATAGCCCAACATCAGATGATTCTGATCCAGGAAAGGATCCTTCCAAACCAAACTCATCAGATGGTTCGGAGTCAGAATCGGAGGCAGCTGCCAAACCTTTAACTCTGAGGGAGTTACGAGATGTGAGAAAGGACTTTGACCGTCATGAAGGTGAATCATATTACAGGTGGTTACTCCAGTGCTGGGATAAAGGGGCTGATACCATTGATCGGAACGGTAAAGAAGCCAAACAGTTGGGATCCCTGTCTGATAATGCAGGTGTCGACTTGGAACTTGCGAAAGATGAAAACAGTCTCAGCCTCTGGATACAACTCTTGACAGCAATTAAGAGCCGGTATACTCACAAGGGCGAACTTCCCACCTCCACACACAACTGGATCAGCATGGAAAAAGGTATTAAGTTCCTGAGAGAACTGGCAGTGAGAGAGGTGATTTACAGCGATCCACAAACAATTTTAAACCCTCATGAAATGTCCTGCCACAAACCCGTAAGTCTCTCTACCTCATTCCCTTTTCCTTCCTGTCTGGGGGGGAAGAGGGGAAGAGAGCATTGGAGAGCGTCTGTCTGTGTTAGTGTCCAGCCCAGCCCTGACTCGCGACAGTCTTCTTATGTGGAAGTGCTTCTTTCAGGCTATATCTTCTTCTACAGTGAGCTGATAACCAACAGACAGTTGGTTACCTGTGTGATCTGTAGTACTAATAGTGGAGCTGATAATATTAAAACAACAGAAAAAACCATATTAATAACAAATTCTCCCCCTGCTTTGGAGCTGTTAGATCAGACTGGAGTTATTGGGACCTACTAAGGTACTTAGTACTGATAAGGCTGCACCTCAAATAATAAGTCCAGTTTTGAGGCACTCACTACAAAAAGACATTGAAGTGCTAGAGTGAGTCCAAAAAGGAGCAGCAAAGCTGGTGAAAATTCTAGAGTACTTGTATCATACAGAGCAGCTGAGAGAACTGGGGCTGCTCAGCTTGGAGAAAAGGAGTCTGAGGAGAGACCTTATGGCTCTCTGAAATAACCTGAAATGAGACTGTAGCAAAGTGTTCGAGTCACACTCCCTGGAGTTATTCAAAAGGTGTCTAGATGTGGTGCTTAGAGCAGGACCTGATATCTCTAGGTTAGTAGTTGCTGAACTCTATGATCTTAAAAGTCTTTTCCAGCCTAATAATTCTATGATTTGTGTGAACATAGAGAAGTCCTGTGAGTCTACAGATTACTATTCTACTAGATTCTAAAAACATATTACGCTAATGAGAGTTATGAGCTTCTAGTATTTTTATGAGTTTGTTTCTGTTTCATTGGCCTTTGCTCAAAGGGATAGATTTTTTTCAAGCAATATCCTCATCAAGTATTTGCAGTGTAGCTCCCAGTAGCCTGCAGCTATTTGCTGCTGTAGCCAGAAATGTAGAAATGTAAATCCTAAGTAACACCCACAAGCAGTTAACCAACATGCAAATGACCTTAAATCCACCCTCAGAAACAGATGCCAGTTTAAGGATAACATGGAAAACAGCTCTTACTTCCACCATCTGCTGCTTCACTTCAGCTTAATGTAAATAAAAAAATTAGCTTATTCTCTAGCACATTTGATTCTAACATATACAATATAGAGTCATGTTGTTCAGAAAGTTATTCATATATATATAACCCAAGGGAGAAATTGTCCCTGAAGAGGGAATGCAAATTCCATAGGTTTATGTTAGAGAAAGAGGAGCTCAGTATCACACTGCAGAGATCTGACTGTCTTGCTCATGGCTATTGGTAAGAGTATGTGTAGGATGCCATTTGTCCAGTAAAGGAAATTTATCATTGACAGGGATAAATTGGAAGTTGATTTTAAAGTACGTATTTTTACATAAGAGAGATCTAATAATTTTCTTTGCATAGTTTGTATATTCATCATAATTTATATGATAATTTTTAAACAAGCATAAAACTTCCTAATGCAATGAGATACTTGAAAAATATACTGTTTTGCACATTTTAACAAAACTTTAGGTTTACATCTTCTTCTAAAATATATTTTCCTCAATTCAGTGTCCAACAATAACATGATAAGCTGAACAGCACTGACAAAAATGCTTTTAACTGCTAAAATATTACCAAAGCAGTAACAAACCTTCTAAAAGAGAACTGGACGTACATATATGTACAAGACTTCAAAAACCATCTCATTACTCTTATCTTCCTTCCTCACTCCAACTTTGTTTATGCTATGACACCATTATACATATTTTAAAATGCGGAAGTAGGAAGAAGGGCAAACTACTAAGAAACATTAAAAAATTTATACCTGCAGGAAAATAAGTAATATAAAACCTGAGCAAATGTGGAATCAGTAAATGTGTAACCAATAAGTGTAACCAATAAGTTTGTACAGAAACAATTTTTTGCTCTTTACAGAACTAAAATTTACTTTGAGAACAACAAAAAACAAACAAACAGAGGAAAAGCAATAGAAGGAAACCCACTTTATAGTGTTTGTCTTGTTCCACATGGATGCACTCTTAGGATGCACTTTTGTATCTTAAATCATTAACACATTAGCTTAGTAGAAAATAGAAAAGAAGGAATGGGATAATCACATATTCTCTTTTACATCAGAAATAATGGTTTGAAGACCCTGGAGGTTTAGTACCTTTATTCATTACAGTGCAATCAAGAAGGAGTATGAAGCTTCTGTAATATCAGATAAATTAAAGTTTACAATATGCCATTGCTAGAAAGCAGCTGCAGTCAGAACACCTAGTAAAAGAGTCTCTTCATCATTGAGTGGCATTACCTGGTGTTCCTTGATGAATATTCAAACACAATATAAAAAGACTGTAGAGAACACATGGACAGCTTTCATCTGCTCATAAATTCAGGAATATATTTTGTAAAAGTTTTTCAAGGAACAAGTACTTGTTTCCTCTGTTACATACCTTGATATTTTCTGATAAAAATTGCTGTTATAAGAGGTAAGTAGTATAACTTCATAATTTTAAATGAGAAGAATTACTGCATTCCAAGGTTTTCTTAAGGTACATGAATTCATATGCTATATTCTAAATGATAACTGAAGTTCCAAAAGTAGCTCAAGTACTTTGTCATATACTTGAGGAAAGTTATTGTGAATCTTAAAGTAAACTTGAGTTCAGGAAATGAGTTTTGCAAAATACTGGTAAATTCTGTCATGCTTAACGCACTTAACAGAGGACACTTTCCCCAGAACCATGGGCCCTTGCTATTACTGAAATAATTAGTCTGTTTCAAACATTACCAAATAGAACTATCACAGCTTAGTTCATGGGGTGCCAAGAAGTAACCTTTTTTGTTCCATCAAGACCTATCACAACCAGGACTACTACTGCTGCTACTATTTTTGACATCATTATGCCCAATGATCCTTAACGTTTCCTCAAAGACTCTTTTCTGAAAAATTTTATCAATAGTCTTTGCATGTACGGAAATCACTGGGAATATTCATGCACTTAGGGAGTGCTTTAAGTGCTCAACATAGCAAAATGACAAGGAAACTATCTTTCAGTCTGTGCAAATTTGGAGCTAGACTGTCAAGATTATTCAGAACCAATTTGTAGTGATTCCTACTTGATGATGACTACTTAATTTAGGTGCATTAAGAGACTTTTTAAACAATATACATGACCTTAGCCATTATGAATTTAATATGAATTCTATTTTGCAAGTTTTTTTTCTTCATTCCTTGTCATCTGATATAAGAACACTGTATAAGAAATTGATAAACCATTTTTCTTTGCATTGCAATTGCATTTGTATTTATACATTAAACATATTTTAATGTATAGTTTTTGTGTCACTCCACAGTTTAAAAAGAAAATATTACTGTAATCATTTTTATTAAGCAATTTATTTGTAATGTGTGTTAGATCAACCTGTCTTCCTTCCATTCACTGACTAGAAGAACGTTCTCTGATAAACCACATTGTCAAATCTCCTATAGTCTTCTATGTCTTCAGGCAGTCATGCCACTATGGATTGTAATCCTTTCAGACTTAACAAGCTAAGCAGATTCAAGCTGAATTAATAGTAGAGTTGGAGACCTCCAAGGAACACTTCACTGTTACAGAAAGTTTTTTAGTGTTACTGACTCAGTAGGAGAAAATCCTCTATGCGAGTTAGCACTGAACTAATGCCCCAGCAAGGGAATTCTAAAAGACATTGTAATTAGGATGCAATAGGCTGGAGTGCTCAGAAATAAAGAATAGGAGACAAAGTATGGCCAAAATGCCTGCAAGTGTTTTAAGGTGTGAAGTGGCAAAAACAACTGGAAGAGATTAAACAAAAAAAAAAATCCTCTTGCTAGCAGGAAAAACAAGGAAAATATTAACAGAGAGTATAAAAATATCTTACTCTTAGATGGTGAAATATAAAAACATTAGAAAGCCCATTGGAAGTGAAGAAGTCTGGATCATTTTATTGATGCATGCAATCTAATTACTAATTAGATGAATAATCCAATTTCTGATGAATATCAAGGAAAAAGAGCTAGCTAAAAATAAAGAGAGAGAAAAATCATTCTCAGTCAGATTTAGCTGATGTGCTGCTCACATTATATGTTCAAAATGACCTGCAACAGAATCAGTCCACTTGGGGTCTTTATGCAACTATAAAAGAAGAAACATTCTGTCACAAAGTCATTAATATACAAGACAACTGTGGATATTTAATAAATATTAAAGTAAAAAATCTAAATTATCTGGAAAAGCTAGTCTAATATTTTAAAGTATTGGACAATTTGTAACAAGTTTGTCTATTTTTATGCATAGTTTCTCCTTCTCAGATCAAAAAGTCTCATCTTTTTTCTCATAGACAAGGATGTTAGTAAGAAAATAAAGATGAGCTCTGTATTACAGAATATTTTCTCAGATTTACCAAACAGGCAGTATTTGTCCATCTGAAGCTATGTTTCAAAATCAGCTCACTTCTCCTTTTCCTAACATCATCAATAAACAGCTAAAGTCATCCTTAATATCAAATATAGATGTATTTGTTGGGAGTATATTTTCTTTAAATTTAAATTAAATAAGCAGTATTCACAAAAATTTCCAGAAATTGCTGCCCATAAATACAGTCTATATTAAACACACAGGCTACCTGTTATATTAGGATATATTAACAGGGAAAGACAAGAAATGAGGGGGAAAAAAAAGTTATGCGATAGTCCCTAAAGGGAAGAAAGTAGGATCAGTAGACAGAGCTTCCATTAATGTTTCAGTGAAAGCCTTCTACACAAGAAAAAAATTGGAATTTTCCCCATAAATTCATAATACTGAACTCCACTGGTCAATTTTCTAATCACTCAGATGATGAATAAAGTTGACAGAATACTTAGCAAAGCAGAGCTCATATGAATTTTTAAACATGTGCTGATAATATTCAGCGAAGAGCATATGAAGAGCTCAGAGCACATTGAATATTTTAAGTACTAGTTTTCAATTCAACTTCTCAATTGGTACTGAAATTATGTGGAAGGCCATGTTTTCAAAAGATGTGCTGTGTAACATTAAAAAAGTTTTGCAGAAATCCTGAAGAAATTTGTTATAACTTAATTTTTTGAAGATGGGAAGAAGATTCCAGAAACAACTCCCTTCTCAACCAAATATTCAACAGCAAAAAAATATGTTATTTTTTTTTCTGATTATCATGCTACTGGAGATTTGATAGCTGTGAGCATCTGTTTGGACATTATTTCCTTGATGTTTTCACAGCTCATTATAGAAAATATTTTTGCATTGTAACAATATCTTCACTCTTAAAAATAGAAGCACAAAACTTTTACTTGTATGAATGTAGCCCCAGAATCATGAATAAATCATTCTTCAGTGCAGCACAATACATTTATAAATTGTGCATGATGACTCCTTATTTTAGGTGATCCTAAGCATCACACAAAGACAGCACAGTTGTCATTAGAAAATGAAAAAATGTTGTAGATAAAATGTAAAAGCGTTGTGACTTGGTGAATGTTGCTTAATTGTATTCTACTGCTGACAGAGAATGAAGGAAAGAATGTATTTGTATAGCAACACTAAAAATTGAGTTGTAAGATAAATAAAATACTTTGTAAGATTAATAAAATACTAAAAATAGGTCTATTTAAAAAATTTTGTTTAAAGTCATAGGCTATTTTTTCATACTTTGTTGTCCAACTGGTCACACTGGTAGGACACAACTTCGTACCGTTGGCCTCGACCCATCGACCCAACTTGTCCAGGTCCCTCTGCAGTGCCTTCCTACCCTCCAGCAGATTGACATTCCCCACCAACTTGGTGTCATCTGTGAACTTACTAAGGGTAGACTCAATCCTCTCATCCAGGTTGTCAATAAAGATGTTGAAAAGAACTGGGCCCAGTACTGATCCCTGGGGGACACTACTGGTCACCAGATGCCAACTGGATGCAGCACCATTCACCACCACTCTCTGGGCCTGGTAATCCAACCAATTTTTAACCCTGTGAAGAGTGCACCTGTCCAAGCTGTGGGCTGCCAGCTTTTTCAGGAGGATGCTGTGGGAGACTGTGTCAAAGGCCTTGATGAAATCGAGGTAGACCACATCCACAGCCTTCCCCTCATCCACTAGACGGGTCTCCCAGTCTTAGCAGATGATCAGGAAAGCTAGCAGATAGGACAAGATCTTTAACTCTGCCCTGAATGGGTTCCTGCACATTTAATAGCCCCTGAAAATTCTCAAGAATGTTTCCCATTGAGTCATGGATATCTATAAGTGTCCATGGGAATTAATATGATTTGCCTGTGCTAGAATATATGAAAGCCCAGAAGTAAGATTTTCAGTAAGTGCTTGAAAAGGAAACGAACATTCTCCATCATCATAAAAGTTACTTCTCAGTCAGGCTCTGTGAAATACTTAACATACACTTGCATTCCCCAGTAAATGTCTATGCATCATAGATGCTGGTTTTAAATCTTAGTAAATACGCTGAGCCATGACGGTTATGCCTCCAGCTAGTTACTCAAATGAATGTCGCAAGTAGTAGAGCACAGAACATGGAGAATATTTAAAATTTGAAGTGACTTCTGTAAGGTATAAAAGACAGACCAGTTCTTGTTGCGTCATCCAGTGGGAACATAATATATCCATTTACATTAGCTATTCAAGCTTGAGTAATTTTCTCAAAGAGTGAAGGTATTCAAGACATTTACATACAGCTGACTAGATATATGGAAGCCTTGTGCCATTCTGAGGAGGCAGGTAAAGCCCCACAGATGGCAGGTCAAACAGCATTAGGTGCTAATGACTGAACATCAACTCTATGAAACTGCATAAAATCCTTCATCCTGAATGATGAAAAAATTCATAGAGAGAATGGCCTTGCAATTTCCTCATGGAAGTGCACTAGTGGTATAATAAACTGCATTGAAAGGAAATCTGATCACCTAGCAACTTGCTCCAGCATAAAAATTTCTAATTCTAAAGATTAGGAACATATTTTCAAGGATAGTTCCACATAATTCACTTATACTGTCTCTGTGTTATCTTAACTACTTAGCTTTTTCCCAATTTTCCTGATCACTATTCAATTTTCTGTGAACAGCATTCCTATGCCGTGCCATGAGTTGGGCAACTCTGTCATTTAATGACAAGCAGTTTACTCTCTGGATTTGAATCTAAAAATTAATCATATATATAGTTCTTCACAGTTTTTCATGATAAAGAGTACGTATTGCAGAATTTATACAAGGGTAGAAGCCACCTTACTATGCTCTGACTTGCTTTGCATATGTCATTACTCCTATTGCCTCACTAATTTAATTATACAGTTCACATGAAAAATTCGTGCCAACATTTAAATCCTTTTTTCTCAGTAGGCGTAAATGAAAGAACACAGGTTCAGTTGAATTTCTGCTTAAAAAGATATACTTGGCTTCCCTAGAGGTCTTAAATAGGTCGATTACCTTACTACAGAGAATTCTTGAATCTATAAGGCAGTTTAACTGGCAAATTCTCATGAGCTTTTTTATCACATTGCAGAATCTTACCCTACTCAGTGTGAAGATTTGTTAATGTAACTGTTGTCAGACTTTCTCTATCATAAAATGGGTCTTGAAGAAGAATAATCTGTGTTTATTTTTTCCATGATAGCAAGTGTGTCTCCTTACCATAGAAGTAATTAATTAATTCTTTATTATTTATGGTGGGACCAGATTTGCAGATTGACACAGAAGCATCAGAAAAAGAGTTAGAATTAATTTCAGAGTATGTTTATATTCATGCTTTATTTTGGCCTGGGTTCTTTAGCAGCCTCCCAAACAATGCCCACATAGGGTTCAGGAATTAGCACAGGCCAGATATAATTCCCAAACACAATTTGGATAGAGTCACCCTCTTCTGGATGGGAGGGGACTTGCTGTGCAAAGACAAGGCAAATCTTCATAGTTTTTGTGTATACCACAGTAAAAAATCAACACAAGGTGGCATTGACTTCATGAAAACTTTCTTGTCCATAGTCCTCTGTACCTCCAGCAGCAAAACATTAATGTTACAGTAGATTTCAGCTTTTTGTTTCTAAAAATGTGTATTCATACAGTAAGGTCACTTAACCAATTTACATGGTATTTGGAATCCCACCAGAATTACAGACTCAGACAATAGCATCAAAACAAAACAACTTTAATGATCAAATACATGATACTTGGAATGTTCACACAGCAATTTTTGTACAGAACAAACATATATTTAAAAGTCCTATGCATAAATTGGACTGGTTGTGGACAGACCTAATCTACTCAATTGACATCTGTGGGACTGCTAACTCATACTAATAATGACCTTGGCAACAATAAAAAGAGATGTATATTCACTGAAGTAACAACTCCTGAGCCTTCTATCACACTGTATAGACACCACCATATCAGATTTTTGTGTGTTATTCTTTTTTTTCCTTAAGCTAATATGTTGACTACTTTTAAACTGACATAAATCTCAATTATACCTACATTTCCAGGCTATTTCAACAGTTCTATTCCTTTTCCTAAGGGTTAATTTTTAGGTAAGATTTAAGTTTCTTAGAGCATCTATGTACTTAATTAATAAACACTTTTCCTAAGGATTTGGGCTGTCCTGCCACTAAAGAACTGACAGATGCTCTCTAATAACCTCCCCAAAAAGGAAAAGGAAGAGGGAATAAGGCAGAGAGACTTACAGATTGGAAAAGAAAACTAAAACGGCTTTAATAAAGCAATAATAGTACTAATAAGAAAATAATAAAAATAATGAAATATATAGAAAATCAGTATCCAATTTGCACACCCCAGCTCCCCTGTCCTTGGTAACACGGGTGGCACTGGTGA
Organism: Apaloderma vittatum; assembly: GCF_000703405.1. NCBI lineage: Eukaryota > Metazoa > Chordata > Aves > Trogoniformes > Trogonidae > Apaloderma > Apaloderma vittatum. Next base: position 61,707 of record NW_009711975.1, read on the forward strand.
AGTCCCAGGCTCAGCAGCAGAGCGGAACCTGGTACAAGGGCTGGAATCAGGAACTCAGGATCAGTATCAAAAGCAAGAGAACAGAAGGAGTCCTCCTCAAATGCTACACATTAAAGAAGAGATATTAACTCCTATGATCTCTCAGCTTTATACTGAATATGGCATATATGGAATGGAATGGGATGGAATGGAATGGAATACTTTTTTTTGTCAGTTTTGGGTCACTTGTCCTGTCAGTTCCTCCTCAGAGCTGTGACCTTTTTACTTCCTTGTGACCCTTTTACTTCTTGGCACCTCCAACATGCTACACAGGATCCAGCAATGTCATTGGTCGCTACAGGAGCAAGTATTAAGCAAGAGCCTTTCTGCATACCAGTCTCTGGCAGTAACTATGAAAATGAGGTGTTATCACTTCTAGTAGCAGACACTTTTGCAAAAACGTGCTCTTTGAAGAGAATGGGCTGAAAAGTAAAATCACTCAACGGAACTACTTATGTTTTGTGCAAATCAGGATGACAACTTTAATATAAATATTCCGAAGATGCTCCAGTATGATTTTTTCTTTCTAGTCACATCAGGGATACTCTTTTTTAGGAAACAGGCTACTTTCCTACAGGCAAAATAAGTTTAACAATGGCTGAGAAATTGTGGAATAACTGAACATCCTTGCACTTTAGTTATTTGCTTATGCCTACTAACTCTTCCACATCACTCAGAATCATCATCAATCTCTCCTTTTTCCTTTTTTAAGGAGTTTATTGAACATAAAACTATCACCTGGTCTTTTGATTCTTTCCAGATCATTGATTATCACATGTCATTTCAGAAAAGAAGTATTTTAAATATTTCATTTAAAAAAATCACCCAAAAAAGAGAGAAACTGATAACATATAATGGACTTGATGAGTCTTAGAATGGCTTTGTCTTTTTCACTCTTTCTACAGTAACCATGGAAATGTACGTAGGAGGAGAGGATTAAGAAATAAAATACATGTATTTTTGTCATATATAAAATGGGATGAATTTATCTTTTCTTAAAGCCTTATCATTAAGAACTCACTTTAAAGCATTTTATGTGCAGAAACAAGTAGAATGTTTTATGGAAGCCTTCTCTACCCGTCATAGCAAACAATCTCTTCATGACTTAAATGCTTGCTGATGCAGTGTGCCAGGAAAAGGTTTTGTTGACAGCACTTTTTTCAATACAAATATCTCATTTCCAACCATATTTGACATTTCAAGTGTTAAACATAATACTGAATATGAATTAAGGTACTGAAGGCAAAATTTTGTCTCATGGGAACCACCTTGTCTCATGGGAATTTTTTAACAGGAGGAAATATTTCGGTCCTAAGGCAAACTCAAAACTTGCTTAGGTGCCAGAAGTATTAATAAGTTTTAGAATATGTTAACATAGTGTTCAGAGAGATATCTCCAACAGAGTTAGTTTGAGTCATAAAAGAAGCCAAGCAGTGAATTTGTTCTCTGTACAGACCAGACTAGGACCCAAGTTGAGTTAATTGGCTCTATTGAGAATGTTAATAACAGTGATACGGCTGATGAATCCATGTTTGCCCCTGGAATTTGAACTTCGTATTCTTCCCTCATTGGTCAGACAGTTCACTTTATCTGATTAAATTTGGAACAATTGCTCTTAATTCATACTTCATTTGGGAGTTTGACACTTCTCTTTCAAACCTATAGCACCAAGGGAACACACAGAGAAATCGCTCTATTTTTTCAGCTATGTTAGTTAGTGTAATAGAAGTTATTACTCCACCATGAAAAACTTGGCTACCAGAACACAATTCTTAATTTTAACAATGTTTTCCATAGAAAATATAAAAGCGTAAGAATACAGAGGGTGAATATCAAAACCCACAAGTGTATTCCCAGATAAGGCCTCAGGATCCTTATTTAATTTAGCTGTTAATAAGTATCTTCTGAAAAATGAATGCCGTCTGAATAGGTAATATGTTTTACTAATATTCAGCAAGTTACTAGATATTATGGAATTGAGCATTATTCCTGTGCTGCCTTTAGCTTTACACAACACTGAATACAGTAATTCTCTGAGCCTTAGTTTTCCTTAGGTTTTTATTACACAGCACTCTTATGAGACGATAGTTTTCCAATCTTATTCGTTTATCAAATAGTTTATGTGCAATTCAATTTTAACCATGTGCATTGTCTGTCATATTAAAAGAAGTCACCACAGACACTAAGGATACCTTTTAAGGGCAAGAGCCCATTTTCACATAATGCTTTGTCTTACTCGGGAGTCTGTGAAGCTCATCAGTATGATTATGTTTCACTAATCAGAGGTCTGGAAACATAAAGCTGTCTTGCTCTTAACATTTATCTTTGATATTAATTCCCTACAGAAATATAATTCCAAAATATAAGCTTATTAATGACCTCTTAACCGGGAGATAAATACATAGCACTGTGCAATGGGCATTTTCAGTCTGTGAAAAAAAAGTGCCAAATTATGATAAAAGCAATGTTGTGATATTATGATGCTTTTGTAGAATAGTCAATACGTTTATTACAGGTATATTCCCACAGCACTGTGAAGTCAATAAGTATATGCTTACATCATTTATTTCTTACAAAAATTCTTCTATATTTCATATTTATTCATGCTTGGAAGAATCTCTTCACACAGCTAGTTTATTAAAATTACAGGTGAGTGAAATCATAAATTTCAACATGGCTCCATTCTGAAAACTCTATGAAGCAGTGGATTGGAAGCATAAAATAAAGTGAGGTGAATTATGTCATGTTCTATGGGGAGACATATTTTACCCTTCAGCAGCATATTAGAAACGCATGTTTTAGACATTGAGGCAAGGCACACAGCACCTTCTTCCCACGAGATATATTTCTCTACCTAGAGCAGATTTTTTCTCTTGGCAGTGTGTTTCAGAACTGGCAAGTTCAACAGTTTAATCTCTTTAGCATTTGCATTACATTTTCCAATTCAGAAAAAAATTAAAAATTTCATACTCTTAGGGCTTTTTGCAAACATTTTCAATGCATATGTGCAAGATGGGTAATTTTTCCCCAAAATAGAATATTTAGTCTACTGAGATGTCACGTATTTTCAACAGTTATGTGTTTTTAACAGTATATTCGTATTTTATTATGCAGCTAGTTCCTAGTCGAATATTTAAAATAAATTGAAAATATATACTCAGAAAAGGTTGAAAAGCAATCTTGTTTGAAAGAGAGAAGTCATAGCATATTTATATGGTACAGTTTATAGGGTACAGGCCCACCACAGTGTTTATTTAGCAGAATACTACTAGTAGAATACCATTTCTTCACTGAATTTAGAGCACAATCAATGTCCCTTCCACTAGGACCTTCTTGCAAATGTTCATCATCGGAACATGAAATTACTAATTACAAAAAAAAAAAGAAAGAGGGAAAGGATGTTTGTGACTTTAAGAGACAGAATCTTCAGGGAATATCCTCTCAGGATTTCTATACGGGAGAGTAGAACCCTGTATAATTCTATTAATTTATATCAGTTATTTATCGACTAGTTCAAACAACTTGTTTGTACATATCAATTCTTATACTCTGAAGAGTCTTACTTTGGTTTTGAACTGAAGCTGTTCCTATTATTTCAGCTTTAAATCTATTAAAAAAAAAGTGAAAGAGTATTGATTTAACTTAAGCAATGTATAAGTGTGCATGTGTATATGCAAGTTTATCTACTCTTCTAAGCCACAGAATTCACTAGAAGATGAGAAAATACAGATTTTGGCCTTAGAACTACATGCAGATCTTTTGATTTAAGGTCTTCTTAATGAAATCAGGAGAGAAATAAACTTACCATTCTTTCTGAAGTTTTCTTGATGATAAATCAAGTTACTTTCTCCACATTTAAGGAAAGGCAAAAATAAGAGTAAGTGAAATTTTTTGTTTTTCAAATTTACCTCATTGTCTACAACCTCTCATGACAATGTTCCGTGTTTCTCTGGTAAATTCTTGCAGTAAAAAGGTTGATCATTAGCATGAAATGGAGAACTACTTTGTACTAGTTCTTCCAGTTCAGTGGATTTACATTAAGCATCAAACTAAGCAAAAGCTGGAGGTCTGTGTGGAAAGGGTTTAAAGGAATGAGGAAAATGAACTGAAAAAATCAAACCCCAACAAAAACTAACCAAAACCAAACTAAATAAACAAAATTAAAAATAAACAAATAAACAAAGAAATGAAAAAGGATTCATATGGATGCAAACACCAAATAGCAATGGATTGCAAACAGCAATCAAACACTTAAATACGGTAGGCGCTTTTGAAGACAGCACTTAGTAAAATCCTGAAATGCTAAAAATCTGAAAGGTTTGCAGTTTCTTTTTATTTCTCAAAAAGAAGTCAAGAATGAAGACAAATTTTCTAACTCGTAGAACTGCCAATGTTTTTTTCTACAAATTTATTGGCTTTAGGTATCTGTAGTTGTTCTCTTCGTATGTGGCACGTCATCAGTCTAGAGAAACAGCTCTAGAGAATTTTTGTTTTGTTCCTGGGAGTCCCCTTCCATCAGCCAAAGCACTTCACAGTGGGTGCTCAGTGTAACACAGAAGCAGAGCGGCCCCTGAAGAAATAGTAACTCTGTAGCCCCACCACTATTGCCATTAGGCTCCTTACTGCATCTGTCCCATTCTCACATCTAACCTGGACTGTAAGCCACTACAATAAAGTGCAGTGAAGAAAAACATTCCTCTGGTGAATGCTGAACACCTTCAGGAACAGGAAAAGGACTGTTTCCTTTGCAGCTCCTTTCAGGTCTGTACTTACATCCTCGTTCTTATGTCATGGTTTCGTGTCCATGATGCTCAGCTGGAGCTTTGTATTTCAAAATGAAGTTGGATCTGTGAATTATTCAGGAACTTAACCTCAAAAGTATTAACATTTTAAATCTGCCAATAACCAATTTTTATTTTTAGTTATGTAAAATTAAAAAGTAAAAATGTGGGCAGATTTTATAATGGATCTGTTGTTGGATAATATTAAAATAGTTTTTTGAAGTCAATAATTGACATGCATATGGGAGAAAAAGAATTTTGAACTTTAGCTGAACTAAAGATGATGGATAAGATATAAGTAATAAAAAGGAAAAACAGACTCCCGAATATACACAAGACTGGTGCCTAGAAAATTTCGTCTATTCATTTCAAATTTGTTTTATTTAAAATAAATTAAAGGTATACACATCAGTTGCCTTACTATTTTTTTTAATTTTAAATATGATTTTTGATGAAATCATAATCTTCAGGTTTAGATTAAGCTAAAGATACAAATCCTTTGTTCTGCCTGTCACCATTTCTGTCACTTAAAAAAAACTATATTGAAAGGAATTTTTTTTTAAATTGTAAAATTTGGCCATAGCAAAATTCTGTAACAGTGATAAAACTAAATTCTTTCTAAAATTACTACGAAACACAAATTAAGTAACAATAGGACCCCTAGAATTCCTTCTTTTGCCTTTTTTTTTTTTTTTTTGTACTGATACTACAGCTCTATGTACAGGAAGCTGTATTCAGTATCTGGCTTCACCCTTCCAACCACTGTCTCATGAAAAGATGGCAAGATCAGAAACTCAATAAACAGCTCAATCAGCCAGTAACATTCTCTACTTCATTTTGGTCTGATTCCCTTGTGAAGCTGATATATACTTCTTTTACTGATGATGCACTGGAAAAACGGTATCAGAGAACTTGGTCCTTCCTCAGCACTATTTTGTCTTTTCCTTTTTCTTCTTACCCATAATGATAATTTCTAATTGCCTCCTGTTCTTTTCTCAACTAATGAGCCTTTCGTTATATTTTCTCTCCCCTGTTCAGCTGAGGAGGGCAATGACAGAGTGGCTTTGGCGGACACCTGGCATCCAGCCAGGGTCAATCAACCACAGCACTCCACACCAGCAAGCTCTTAAGTCAAACATGTGATTAGTCATCAGAGCAGCATCTAGATCAGAGGCACAGTCATGTCAATATTATGAGGTTTTGTCACATCGTGACTCATAGTTTTAATGATTCTTTTGTTAAACACTAGTAACCTAGATGTCATAAAACATGTCACTAAAAAGCAAACAAATAATATGAGCATTTAGGTGTTAAAATTTTTGCATGCTGTGACTTTACACCATTAATACAGGAAATTAAAAATGGAAGTCAGACCAAGTAGCCTTTTGTTGCCGTGGTACTGTAATTACAAAAAAAAAAAAAAAGAAAAAAAGAAAAGAAAAGTGACAGGAACTTATAATGCAGCTGAATTTTCTAGAGAAATTCTGAGCATTGAGTATCTTCAGATATTACATTTACCATGAAAACTTAATACTGTAACAAGTACTCAATTTTAAAACCAATTCTCTTCAATGTTTTTATAAATGCACCAAATCCCACTGTCCTTGTCATTGATGAAGATATTAGACAGCATTGTTCCCAGTATGAACTGCTGAGGGACACTGATCTCCAACTGGACATTGAGCTGTTGACCATTACACTTTAGGTGTAATCATCCAACCAACTCCTCACCCACCAAACAGTCCATCCATCAAATCCCTGCCTTTCCAATGTAGAGAGAAGGACATTGTGGGGGGCCATATCAAAGGCCTTACAAAAGTTTTGACAGATGACATCCCTATCTCTTCCAGTGTCCACTGATGTAGTCACTCCATCACAGGACACTAAGTTAGTCAGGCAAGACTTACTTACACTTGGTGAAGCTACGCTGTCTGTCTCAAACCACCTCCCTCTCCCCTGTGTGCCTAAGCACATATATTATGTATTTATTAAATATATCTTCAAGATCACTTCCACCTTACTAATTGAACTGCTTAAAACATCATATATCAGAGAAACCCTTTCTTTCACTTTGTGTTACTTTTCACACACAAGAATGAAGAACAAAGTACACAAGTATAATTAGTAAGAAGGGAGAGGAAGCTTTGCTATGCTTCTGTATTCATATCTACTTCCTTAGTTGTTTTTTGATGGCATATAAGGCCACTCTCAGGTGTTGACTTTACCTTGTAAGTTCCATGTGTTCTGGAGAACTGAATTCTGGATTATGAATACCTCAAGATAACAGATGGCAGCAAGTCAGGCATTTAACTGCTTAGCTTCTCTTCTGCATCAGATGTTCCTATTTACATAAACACCAAAGGAAATTAATTTTCTATTTCAAAAGAGAAATGAGATTTTTCAGATGGAAGTAATTACAGAATCAGAGAATCACAGAATACTTGGAAGGAATCACTGGAGATCATGTAGTCCAACCCCCCGTCAAAGTAGGATCACCTAGACTAGATCACACAGCAACAAGTCCCCGAGGGTTTTGAAAGTCTCCAGAGACGAAGACTCTACTACCTCTCTGGGCAGCCTGTTCCATGCTCTGTCACCCTCAAAGTAAAGAAGTCCCTCCTCATGTTTAGATGGAACTTCCTATGGTAAAGTCTGTGCCCTTCCCCTCTTGTCTTGTCACTGGGCACCACTGAAAAGGCTGGCCCTGTTGTCCTGACACCCACACTCTATTTTTAAGCATTCATAAGATCGCCCCTCAGTCTTCTCTTCTCCAGACTAAAATGCCACAGGTCCTTCAGGCTTTCTTCATGAGAGAGATGTTCTAGTCCCCTAATCATCTTTGTAGCCCCTTGTTGTACCCTCTCCACCAGTTCCCTGTCTTCTTCGAACTGGGGAGCCCAGATATGGACACAGCACTCTGCATGTGGCCTCACCAGTGCAGAGTAGAGGGGAAGGATGACCTCCCTCAATATGCTGGCCATACTTTTCTTGAAGTATCCCAAGATGCCACTGGTCTTCTTGGCCACAAGGGTACATTGCTGGCTCATGGTCATCCTGTTGTCCACTAGGACTCCCAGGTCTTTTTCCACAGAGCTGCTTTCAAGCAGCTTGGCTTGTACTCACGTGTTGTGTCTCAAATAGTTCACCTAGTATTAAAAAAATAAAAAAGAGAGAGGGAAAATAAGTCATAGTGCTTATCTCCAAAATATTCTGAAGCTCTGAGAATCTACCCAAAAATAGAGAACGAGCAACAGATCTTGTTGCATATACAGGTTTCTGAGTGACGACTTAAGGCAAGAAATGAAAGAGACCTAGAGGGTTTTCTAGCAGCTAAATAAGGAAAACTAAAAAGCAGAAGCACTACAAGTAAGCCCAGATATGAGGTTACCAGTGAAAACAAAGACGTACTATCCTAGACCTCTTTCACAAAGACAAGCATCAAAAAATAAGATTTTCACAGAGATTTATTCAACATTTGGAGAAAAATAATTGTAGGAAATTGTGACAGTAATGAGACTGCAAAGTTATTGATGAATATGTGATACATACGTTGAATAGATGACAGAAATCACTAAATAATTAAAACAAATATTTAGAAAATTATAAGAGATTGCATTTTAATGGGAATATTACATTGTAAATGACTACCAGTTTCATCTTGGATAATCTACTGATGCATGAGATTAATATTGTGAATTAATTAAAAGTGTTAATGTAATTATTTACTTGTGTTTGCCAAAAAGATTTAAACAAAATTTCTTCAATACAGACTTAAGTTTTTAAGTAGCTTAGTAAAAAAGATAGATCCAACTGCTGTTATTATTTTAGTTCAACAGCCCAGTATCAGTCTAAATTTCTACAGGAATGGAGAAAAAAACACAGATCGTAACAATTACACTGACAAATTGGTGACACACGGTGCCTTATCTACTATTAGCTAATTAATTGATAGATTGAGAAAAACATGACAAGATATGCATATAAAAAATGGATGACCATACAATTTATATTGGCTGCTGTTGGAGTCACTGGAACACTCCTCATGACAAAGACGTCTGGTACGGACCTTCACGTTTGAATATACATAATTAGAAATTTCTGTTCTGAGAATGTAATGTAGAACTACACAGATATGTACCTGTGTGTCAGTACTATTTACATGAAGTAAATTTAGTAAGTAATCTTTTACATTTTAGCTACTTTAAACCTTAGATTTATAAAGACTTATTTAACAGCAAATTTTCAGAAGCCCTAAGAAAGACAAGGAATTCTTGAAGTGTGTTGGTTTTTAAAATACTCATCTCCTTCAGTAGTTAAGGCATTGAGAGAGACCAGTGTTCTTGATCTTCATTAATTTATGCTTTAACTGTGATATAGGAAGTAAACAGTTTCAGTCTAAGATCTTAACAGTTACTGTAGTTGGAGTGTTTATATAGCAGGTAAGAAAGTGGAGCTAGTTCCTTTTGGCAAAATACAGATGTCATGTCCTGCCCAGGAGAGGAGGATAAGTGACTTAGATTCATAATTCCCCAGTGGAGTGGACAACAGTGAGACAAGTTTCAAGGTCCGTACATAAACATTTATTAATTTCTCACAGTGTATAGATCAGACTCAGTATAATTGGTTTTAGCTACATGACACATTAGGGTAGGCAATATACTACAACTTAATGATGACCAGGAAAAGATTGGGAGTACAACAAACTACAGCAAGCTGCATGTTTATGATAACAAGGAAAAAGGATGTATAATACCTTCTAAGAGGTCGTATTATACTTAACTACAAGAAAAAAGCATAAACTAAGTAAACAGTATGCTAGGCCTTGCATTACTTAGTGAGAAAGCGGAAAGGCAAGGAAAGTGGAGGGTTGGGGGAGAGAGAGATAGAGATCCCCAATCTGAGTTCCTGCACTGATCGTGCCAACAAGGTTGCAAGGATGCCGTCATCTTTTCTCCTTCTCCTCCTACACTTCTTGTTGTCTTCTCTGTCTACAAGCTTCTGTGCCTTGCTGTTGCTTCTTCTGTCTTTTTGCTTTATCCTACCTTAATTTATACACACTTTTCTACATGCAGTTGTGCAGTATGTCAGGTAGAGGAGCAAGGTCCTTCATTATTCTCCATAATATGTGATTGTCCTATCTCCTTGGGAGATATGCTATGAGATAAGGCCATCCTGCCTTAGCAAGATTCTCTAAGAGACAAGGCCTCCAGCTTCACAAGATTCCTGATCTCATGCATGGATTCGGTGCCAGGGCTGTTTGAGGCATCTGTGTGTTAGACCCACTCTATGACATTCCATTTGACACTTACCACATAGGGCCAGAAACCAGTCTTATTTTTGTCCAAGATGAAGGTTTATAAAATGCCAAGAAATGTTTAAGGTAAACATTCATGCATCCGTGTATTACAAGAGACATTTGAGTTTCTTCAGGATTTAGGCAACTGTAACAATGTACAGCCTTAAAAATTTATGAATTGCTCACTGCTGTGGTTGATTAAACTGGTATGAATAGAATATTTTTTTGTTTCTCTGTTCTTTAAGTTACAACAGAGAACAATAATTAAAGTTGAAAATGTTAGTAATTAAGATCAATTGTTAAACTTCAAAGGGTAAGGAGAATATAAGGAAGAGCAGTAGAACAGACAACTGTCTCCTCCTAGCTTGTCTGTCAAAGGTGAGCCAGCAGCTGGAAACACTACTAGCACAAATTTAAGCAGCTAGAGACTTCACACACAAGGCTGGATGTGACTTTTGTGAATAGGAATATTGACTAATTTTGGTGCCTAAAGAGACTCTTGATGCCTAAATCCGTATTATGATTCTAGTCCTTGGGGCTTCAGCTAGAAAAGTTGTATAATAGTATTAATAATACAGAAAGAATTCACAGAAGTCTTGTGAGGCTTAATTAGCAATTACTTCCAGAATGCTTTGAAGATGTAAAATACTGTATCATTATTAATAATCAGATAGTAATTATTTAAAGGCAAAATACTACTCCTCCTTTTATTTTGAAGACTTAATTGATTCTGTAATTGTTTACTGCAACAATTCGTCAATAAATTTACAGCCTTTAAGACAAGATAGATGAGATATTGATTTATCCTTCTGAAGAAAAGTTTATCAAGAAAAGAAGACCCATAAGTAAAAGCTTATCCTAAAAATCATAGACATAAAAATTTATAAACATTGCTTATATTTAAAACAATAAAGAAATCTGTAGGACAATAAAGAAAAGCTCCCAGAAACAACAAAAATCCCCCACAAAGTAAAACAAACTAAAACACTGAAGGGAAACATACTTCCCAAAGTAAGAAGCTGAAAAAGATGTACTACATGCTTTCCTCATCCTTGCGGATTTTTTGTTGCTGTTGACATAAACATCTAAATTCTACAGCAAGCTCACTACTCCTGAGCTCATTACAGCCACAATAACAATTTGAGAGTGCTGCTCCCCTCTGTGACATGGGCTCTGAGCTGACCCCTGCAGCCAAACCCTCACAAGCTGGAGCACTGTACTCATAGCCCTGAAACTCAATTCCATGCCTAGCTTGGGTACATATTAAAAATTTTCCATACAGCAGCTTCCAAAGAGTGAAAACTTAGATGTGTGACTGAAACAGAAATTGCAGCAGAGTCCCACGTGAGGCTGACTTGGACAGTTGTGTGAACTCTAGGAGAATGTGGCATGATGCTCCAGAAAGTAACTGCAGATATTCCTTACAGTAAGTCACTGAAAATAAAAAGCAAATTTTCAAAGTATGAACACTGAGACTAAAAAAACCAATAAAGTTCCATGAAATAAGCATTAACATTTTTAATCAGAGGAAATTTTCTCTTAAGAATATAAAAGAACTGATTACTGGGAGTAAAGTTCTACTTCAAGCTCTTAGCTGTGCTCTGCGCTCTACATAGGTGCTTCTACACTGGCATTTTAGGTCAAAGCCTAGTGTACTTTTCAAAACTCTATGCATCCCAGAGTGCTTTTAGAATGAAGCACTTTTCTTTCACTTAGAAATAAGCTGTAAGAAACTCCCCATGTGTGCAACTTGTGAACGCTGACTACTGGTGAGTATTCAGTGCACGGAACCAAGCTAGAACTCATCCACATTACAAACATTATGAAATGTGTATAATGTGGATTCTTGGTCTTCAACACCAACTGTTTCACTTTACCAATCCATTCAATCATTTTATGCTAGATGATGATAGCCTGTGTACCGCTTCTAACACATTCTTCAGATGTTCTAGTTCTCCGTATCAACATTAAAAAAATGATAATATCCTCCTTACAAGGACATTGTTATAATTTGTTTGTAAGGTAATCGGGATTTTAGAATAGATGATATCTTGAGAAAATATTTTCCTCGAGTACTCGTGTGAATAAGTCATATTAATTGAATTAATACAGTTCTATTTTTTTTAAAGATGCTTTTGCTTTGAACTTTCCAACGGTAGCCTAAAAATACCACTAGCTTTACAGATTCATTCTCCATTTAAATATTCCTTCAGTACTGTACAAGGAGCTTGGGAAAACCATTTTAACAAGTATGTTTTATTCTTCATTTGAATTTCTTAATCTGTAAAATATAGGTCAAGCTTAATTAAATCAATGGGGAATGGATGTTATTTTGAGGAATATTAAAAACAAATGTCACTTCTGCTATTTAGTCTATAAGAGTTACTTGTTCACATAACACTGAATCTATAACCCTCAGCTTTTCTCGATAGTTTTCATATATCGGTGTTCTATGACTCCTTCTCTCTCCAACTGCTTCTTACAGTAAGATTTCTTTTTCCTTAAGTAGTTCTGAATCTCTCCAGTCAACCCATTTCCTTCTTTAATATGATACATTTTTTCTGAACAAAGTGTTCAACAGTTCTCACCATGAATATACCAATAAAGTTGCCTTCATCGGGAAAACCCTTACAAATATTTTTCTTTAATGAAAATATCTTGATTTTGAAAATTGTCTTGAAAGGAAAGGATTTATTCAGGCTCAGATTAGAAACAAAATATCTTAAAAAGGAGGAGAATCAAATCCAAATGTTTATTTGAATGTATGCTGTGTCTTTTACAGAGCCATTTATGTCTCAACTTCTTAGTGAAGAAATTCCTGATTGTGCCAGCTTGAGTAAACGTGAAGTCATGTTCATCAAGTAGATTTACTCAATTGACTTCAGAGGTAATATAATTATGATGCTATGTGGTGCTGCAGCTAAAATGTTTGGTTAGTGAGACTTTGCCAATGCAACCACATTTTTTCCTTGCTTACTTCACATTTACCGTGAAATAGTGTATCACACCAGTGAACACTCAGGCCAGATGAACTCAGTTCAAGGTTATGAATGTCTAGGCCAAAAGATGTAAACTTTTTTTTT
>NW_009711976.1:0-14502 GCF_000703405.1 Apaloderma vittatum
CTCCTCTCCTCTCCTCTCCTCTCCTCTCCGTGTGTAGCTCTTACCCATACAATACACATATCTCCCTTGAAATCACACTTGTTTCAATGTGTGCTTAACTCTAGAACACCCTGCAAGCTGCTGGGATTTCTGTGTGATTGCTTTCCTTATTTGACTTCATTGTTGATGAGTCCTACGGTTTCCAGAGCACAAAAATATCAGCAACTGTGTCTGTTCAGTGGCTTTTGCCAGCAATGTCCCCTTGAACAGGTGATGTCCAGAAACAGGAGGTGTGGGTTTGGGGATATGAATGGCTTTCCTATCACTCAGTGTTTTGGAAATGTCAGCTGTAATTGAAACTTAATCTTCCAACAAGTTTCAGCTGGCTGCTATTTGCAGACAATGTGAATGCTGCATTTTTAGTAAATGGCATCTGAACAAAAAAGGTTGTATTGATTTTCCCCTTTTTTTTTTCCTGAAAGAACACTGATAGTCAGGATCTGAGTCCCAGATTAATTTGACTTTCACAAATCAGATACTCCCTGTTCTCCAAGTATGATTTTTTTTTAAAATAACCTGGACAGCAAAAAAAAAAACCCAACATCCCGAAACTTTGACCTCCTGTAGCAGGACCTACAGTACTGCTGCTACCTGGGAAATGGCAGAGCTGAAGAGTATCAGCTAAAAGATTAATCTAAACGTGCATCTGCAGCTAGCTGGTGGATGCTACACAAAAGCAAGGAACAAGCAAATCTAGGTCAATGTAATCGGCATTTATGCAACACTTAACTATGAGAGAGATAAATCACATTTTCACCAGAAAAACTGCTGTGATAGTCAGTGCCTAAGGAGTTTCAGGTCTTTGATCATGTATGCTCACTGATAAGGACAGGGATTCCCCCTTTCTCTCCCTCTATCTGCCAGCCCTGCAAACTGAACCTCACTTGTTCAGGGAGCCAGGATGGTTTCTATTCGTGCTGGGGATAACAGACCGTGGTTGGTGTGGATGCAAATCACTCTTTGCAGCAAGTCTCCACAAGCTTAATAGTTTGGCCTTCAGTTACCAGTTTTGCGGTCACAATCATGAGTTGCTCAGATGCAAAAGACACTTTCTGTTAGGTTGAAAAAGCTTTGTGTGAAGTCCAAGAAGTTTTCCCTCTCTGTGGTCATACTGGTAGATGAAGTAAGAGTCTACTACCAGGATTGACTGTAATGAGACTCATGTCCCACATGCTTTCTGCCTATGCTGTGAGGACATGTGGAGGGTACACATGGCTGGGGTGCACAGTGCCCACATTGAACCAAAAAAAGGAAAAGCTCAGCAAAGCCGTGGTGGGTTCTGGTTCTGCAGCCCCAGCTCCTCACTGACTAAGTTTGAGACCTACAAGTTCTGCTCTCCACAAAGCTCAGGACTCAGTACAAAGTTTGCCAGTTATCTTGGATTTGCAGGGACACTGGAGAGGCTGGACCTCAGGCTGGGCTGGAACTTAGCGCCAACCCGCAGCAGAGAGGAGTGCCATGTGTCCTGGACCCACAGGAGTACCCAGCCAAACAGCTAATATTTATTTTTGCCTTTGAAGTCAGCAGCTGCAAGCTGGAATGCATCCAAAAAGAAGATCCGTGAAACAAGAAGTAATTTATTTTTATGGAGTAAATCTTGATGTTAAACAAACTAATCTTCTCAAAAGTGATATGGCTCCTTTTTGGTAAATTAAGTACAGGAATTCCTGATAAAGGATCCTTCTCAAAAATCCATCTCAAAGATGTACTCCATTCGTCATACTGATGATGTTCAGTCAAGCTTTCAAAACAGTTTTCTAAATTATGCCTGTGGAAAAATATACCTACACACAATGGCCTCCAGTTCATACTCAGAGTATGAGTCCCATTTTGAACTCATTTGAGAACTCAGCTGTATTCAGACATTCTTTAATACATGGAATTTTATAGTTTATAAATAAAGAAAAAGACAACAAACAAACCCATTATTCTACATTATAAATCCATGGGATGCTGTGTATATCCTGGTCACTCTAACTTGAACAGATTCTGTAGACAGACTAGGCAGGCAAGAGTGTTGACCAGAAATATTGAATAGCCTAGGCTTTAAACATCAAGAAGAGATGACTGATGGGTGATTTCAGATGGTCAGAGGAGGTGTATTCACTATTATTTATAATACAGGTTTCATCAGAAAATAAGGTGTTATTAGCAGAAAATTTCAAATGAGAAAAAGGAAGAAATTTTCCTACATACATGTGGTTGAATTTTGGAAGTTGCAAAAAAATATTGTAGTGGTAAAAAACAAAGAAAGACTGGAAGATACGGTCAGTTGTGTCAATCAAACACAGAAGTTTTGTATCCCCGAACACAGGAAGTCTCCAAAATGCTGATTGCTGAAGGATGTGGAATGGTGGGAACAGCTCATGCTTCCCACATTTCTCACACTTTCTTGTTACCACCTATTGCTGTTCAGTATCAGAGACTTAGATGGCCACTCTGCATTTATATGACTTTATCTGTATTTTGAGTAGCATCCAAAGAAGAGCTCCTTCTGTCATCTTGGCAGTGATCCCACCACTCTGAAACTCATCCAAACCTCAGACAAACTGTCTGCTTTCTAGGACTTCCTGGACCATCTTTGTCCGCAGCCTAGGATCTGCTCCTTGGGTGACTGATGTTATTTGCTCGGATGTGTATAGATAGATGTGTCCGTTCTCAGGACCAGGTCACATAAAAGGTTTTTGTGGTCCAGGATTGGGCAAAGAGCTACCTGAACTGATCCCAGACAAGCCTAAATAGTTAGATAAGATTGCATAGTTGGACTGCAGTCAGATTCGGGGTTGCGATAGCTACTGATCTTAGTGTTACAGTCTAGTGCTTGAGGCATTCCTCCAGGGACTTCACTTGTGACAAAGTTAGGTGACTTTGTACCTGCATGGCTGCTTTATAACTGTCCTAACCGCTAGGCCATGGAGTATCCTGGGTGGTTGCACTTGCCTCTGCTCCTGCCAGAACTGGTCCGCTTTGTAGCCATGCAGAGAAGTGTCACGAGTTCAGGTGAAGAGCAGACTAGAAAACACCTCACTCGAACCTTAGGGTTAGGAACCCTTCCAGGAGGAAAGGAGTTTGGCATCTACACTCTGCTTTGGTTGTAGCTACATCTGAACAAACAAATAAATGGGCCAAGGACTGTTCATTTGTGCTGAAGACAATTGGCACAGCACAGCTTGCATCCATATACTTATATTCCCTTAGTCTCCAAAACATGTTGTCTGCACCCTATCATGGCCCATGCCATCCCTAAGCCATGCCTGGGTGCAGTCTGAAGAAGAGCTAGCAGCACCCAGATGAAGCTGTGCCAGGGGAACCACAGCCAGAATTTGATGATGGGACACGCTTTGGCCATGTGCAGTGTGCAGGGTTAGTCAGCTGCCCTTAGAGACCTCCACGGTGTGGACTCTGAGAAGGAAGTTGGCCCCAGCTCCCCAGCTGCCTACCTCTGATCTAGAGGAGGTAGCATGGAACTGAGTCTTGTTGAGGCTATGCACTGTCCACCTTCTGGTTGTGGCATCTCTCTTGACCTGCTGGGCCATGGCATGGCAGGACCGAGTCCCCTCCGTCCTGTGCAACTGAGAGAGGCACCCCTGCCGGGCTGCCTGTGCCCCCCACCAACTTCAGCAGCACTTGCCCTTCTCCACTGGTTCTGGAAGAAGACTCCAGAGGAGTGTATCAGGCTGCCTGAACTGACTTCTTCTTTCTCCCCTCCCAGGCCAGACTGCTAAAACTGCTTTGCCTAAATTACTCACCTAAACGAGACTATCTGTTCTAAAGGGTGGTTTTATTGCCTCAGCTACCATTGTTTGGAATGTACATTGTTTATAGCAATAATTGATTGTGCTTTGTTACAAGTGAATTAGTGGCAGCTGGGAGATCTAAGCTCTAATTTTCCTTCAAATGGGGAGAATTTTTGTAACTTACATTGCTCATGTATAAGAAAATCTCTTGTCTTCCTCCTTTTTCCCCCCAGTTTTGGAAGCATATTTCCAGTGGGAACCCATTGAATGTACTGCTGTGAATTCAGTACTCAGAAGTCTGCCATTAGTCTTTATGATTTGAAAAGATTGTTTGATAGTGTGTTTCATCAAACAAAGTCTAACAAAATGCCTTACAAATATTACTCCAACACAATTCGGCTTTCCTAAGGAAGTTAAAGGGAAGGATTCCTGCATGTCGCAAGAGGAGGAGAAGCTTCTGTGCTCATTACCACTAACAAGGGCAATTTTGGGTGATGGTGGGCTCATCAAGGTCTGCAGGGTAGTTGGAGTTTCTGAAAGACGGACAAAAACCTTCAAATAACAAACCTCTGGCATTTGGAATAGAATATTTTAATTCTGGCTTCCAATTTAATGGTAACAGAAGCAAAGTGAACAGTCCAGCTAAGTAATGTGACATTTTAAAAACCATTTCAGGTTGTGTTCAGCTCTGTCGCAACTTTCCAGTGATCCCAGTTTCAAGTACTTAACAGGGGCCCTTAGTTAAGCACCTCTCCCATTTCTGTCTATCTGTGTCGTGATGGAAAGAGGCAGGTGCTTCCCAAGGTGGTCCATGTCTTGAGAGAGCTGAATTGTCTGTGGGGCTCTCAGTTTCCCCCCACTCATTAGAAAAGGCAACTAGTCCCCTGATGCAGGTGGGGTAACTTTGTGCTCAGCCGTCCCTGTGGGCTTAGGGCAAGTGTTTTGCTTTCCTGCCTCCATTTCTGTGCCTTAAAAAGTCAGATTAACAAAAGATACTGGTTGTACGATTCTGCTGTGAGAATTAAAGTATATACAGAGGGCTTAAAGACATGGTTTAAATGGCAGATGGGTGTTAGAGCATTGGCTGATGTTTCCAGTAATGAGGGATACTCACATTAATTCAGGGAGGGTCAGCTGCAGATCTGATTTTAGTTCTGAAGCATCTAAACTGATTCCTCCTCCTAAGCAGTCATAAAGACTTTGTTTTTCTGCACTGGAGCAGAAAATGAGAAGAAGCCAATGACAACACAAACCAACCCCCATTTTCCGTCAGCTATAGAGAATGAGCAGGTGTCATATATTTCCTGCTCTTTGATCCCTTTGCTTTGAGTGCTTCACAGAAAAAAAAAATGCTTAAAAGCTGTGGAAGAATTTTGCTGTGTAACGTGATATAGCAAGACAGGAATGCTGCTATGGTCTTCTCTGCTTGAAGTAAAATATTAGACAAAGCAGCTGTTCTGGTGGCTGTTACCGTGAGTTCAAAAACATTGGGTTGACTAGTTTGACATCCTACATTGCACTCTCCTCGTATTTTCGTTTGCAGCAACGTGGATTAATAAGCCTAGTGGAGAAACTTTTGTTTTTTTAAAGCAGTAAGTTCAAGTGCATCCCCTAGGCCTATTGACAACGTTCTTTTCAACTTTAAAGACATTGAAGTTTCCTGACAGAGTTCCCCATGTTGTCTGTTTGTCTGTGCTCCTTGGACACCTTCCCCAGAAACCCAAGCTGTCCTTTCAGGCACCAAAAAACAAGTGTCTCAAAGCTTCAAGAAAGCCTAAGCTTCACCTTCTGGCTGGCTGCCCGAGCTAAGTGTCATTGCCTGCCCCACTGATGTGAGGAGAGCACTGACAACTTGTAATAGTCCATGTCTAACTCTTTTGCACTGACTTCTTTAAAATATGGAGCTTTTATTCTTTTGTAACCTTTTTAAAAACAGCCTAAGTGACTTAGAAGCCTGGGAGAGGATGTCCACTTTGAGAATGGGTGTTTGCTGAGAAACCAAAGCTAATGCCATCTTGTCTAGTTGGAAGATATCTTGCTCTGGTCCCAGTTCCTGAAAATCTGGCCAAATGCTCTTTTAAAAGTTGATCACAGGTGGGAAAATGTTTAGTGCACATGAGGGGATATTTATACAGCTGACTGAGGGATTTGACCTCAGACACCTAATGCCAGTCAGGGAAAGAAAGGGTTCTGCAGAAGATGCTTGTGGAGCACAGAAATTTGATTCTTGCTCTGAATGGCTCTGTTGAGAAGATGTCTTCTACCACTAACCACAGACTGCCCAGCTTGACTTGTTGGGCAGGTGGATTGTCCTGCTTGGTCCTGAGGCATTTATGTTCTTGGTTACTCTGTGAGAATTTTTCTTTTCATTTTTTTTGCAGGTGTGATTAAGCCAAATGAAAGAAACAGTGCTTTAACCTTGAAAAATTGAAGGCCAGGGTTGATTTTGAAAAATGAATACTTTGCATTTTTTAATAGACCCTTTTTTTATTCAAGTTTAATGAAGGTAAAAAGAAGAGCTCTGAAAAATGCAGCGGACCATGACAAAACGTATAAAGCCCTAGAGAAGCCATGTCTGCATGTTGGAATCCCACTGTGTAGTGGTATATAGAAAATGCATGAGTACAAGAGGCAGTTTAATCACTATTGACACACAGAACAGGTTTAACCCCTTCAGAGCAGATGCTGAGGTTTTGAAGCCATATCTTTAATTTTTTCTTGCTGTTAACTCTCTCTTCACTTCTACCGGATAGCATAGTTGTGTTGCCAGATTTTGGGTGTGCTTGGTTGCCTCTGCTAGCACCGCTTGTACTTGCTGCCACTGAATTCATCCTGCTGTCCAGGACAAGAGGAGAAGATATTTGCAATCCTGGGCTCTCTGAGTGGCAATGTTGGGAGCTGGGGGTCTCCTCTTCTTCTTACCTCCATCCCAGTATTCAGAGATTTCTGCTTTCCCATCACTGGGAAGGTGTTTGCTGGCCTGAATTGTATCTAATCAGAGAAGATTGGCATGGTAATACCTGGCTCTGCAACTTCTAACTCTCCCCAAGGTGAAAGAAAAGTCTGTTTGACATCTGAGTACCTGCATGACGGTGCTTGAATCTGAATCCCACTCTGTTGTGTTGAAATACGTAACATTAAACTCAGGGTTGCATGAGGTGAGCTTGGTCTCACCTAACCTAAGGTGCTCAGTTCATACGGCATTGGACTAGATGACCTTTAAAGGTCCCTTCCAGCTCAACACATTCTATGATTCTATTATTCTATGATTCTATGTATCCTTGTGTCGTATTCTACCAAACATCCGTGCACAGGCAGCTGAATGGAGACCTGGATCCTCTGTCTGTGCTGATCCTGATTTTACAGATGGATTCATTCAAGATCTCTCTAGTGTGTGCATGGCATGAGATGAGTTTCTGTCCATTGATAGTAAAAGGAGTTCATGGTTCCTACTGTAGGAGACAATGTCTACATCTGGCCATTTGAATGCCACCCATGCACAACCCTATGGTCTACCCTGGCACCACCATGTTTCTGAGATCCTTCTGGAATGAAGAAAGTCCTCGAGGGCAGCCTTCCACTCCCTGTTGTGGCTTTGTCTTTCAGCAGCTTGGGAGGCTGTGCCGCTTGCAAAGAGTGAGCAATTGTAATAATGACAAGCAAAGAACCAGTGAAATGGAAAGACTGATGCGTTACATGTGAAAAGTCCCTGGAATATGTCCCTTAAAAACAGTTTGAATACTACGCAGAGAGAGAATCAGGCATTTTTCCAGACAGTTTGCTTTGGGAAGGCTGTGCTACTGCTCACATGGTGAATAGCATAGAGTTTCTAACAAAATACCTGAGCATTTGCTTCATTTTAAAGTGGCAAGCTGTCCTGATGACCTCTTGGCCAGATGGGCTGGAGTAGGGGGCTGGCAGATCCTTCTTTCCTGCATATATCTGCTTTCCCCACGTGGAAAATCTTGCCCATAGGCTGGGTTTTGAGGTGGTGTGGCATTTGCACAGATTTCTGACTCTGCAGCCCACCCCATCCTTGTAACAAATCCCCTGGTGCAGTGCACACACGCTGTGTATCGCTCGAGGGGCCCAAGCAGCAGGGTCACCCGGTTGTTGGAGACTGAAGAGGCCCCTCCTGCACATTTGGGGCATGTTGAGCAATCTGGGGGGGACTTCCCAAACATGTGCCCCCTGTCAGAGGCACGATGCTGTGGTGAAGCAGGCAGCCAGGTTCCTGGGCAGCCTGCATGAGCATGTCGCAGTTGCAGCTTAACACTCATTGACATTAAGTTCTTTTCACCCGAGATCTGGCTGTGGATTTCCGCCTTGGCACTTGTTAAACACCTGTTAGATAGAGGCTTAAATGCCCCTTTACAACACACGCAAACTTAGGGACTTGTGTCTGGCTCACATCAGGCTCCCGTTGCGATTAGGACCTGCATGTTTGCTTAAAGACTTCTTTGAAAAGTTATCTTCATAAGGAAATGTAGGATTTCCTCTATTCCTGTGTGCGTTTCCCACTAAGTACCACCATTGTTTATCCTCCTTATGCTCCATTTCCCACCCTGAGCTTATCAGGTTTCAGGTGGGAGGGAAAGGAAGCAGTCAGAGGCAGCAGCCCAGCAATACAACCCTGATACAACTCCTGAACAATACAACCTCGTTTTGAAAAATATCTTGACTCCCGGCAGGATTTTGACTATTGATAGCACTGTGTAACGAGCTGCAAGAAATTACCGTGGAGACCTCTAAACACTGCTTTATTTCCAAAGGATTAGGACCCTTCTTGTTCACATGCTCTGAATGCTCACCACTGCATAGCACTGCTTGTACAGATGTTTTTGGAAAATGTAGGTTTGACTGTGTCAGTGTTTTGTTTCAGCATGAAACGAGAGTTGGAAGTGGTGGACAATAATCATAGCGCGACTGGGTTGTTTGGTCTACAGGATGGGTTACTGAATCACAGCTCTGGGGCACTTCTGGATCGCTCTGTGAGCGATTCCTGAACTGATGTTTTGAGGCTTTATAAGCTAAAAAGTAGGAAAATCAAAATTTCCCAGCTATTTGTTGTCTCAATAAGAGGAAATGAGCAAACAGAAAATGAATTCTCATTTCCAAACATAAAAAGCAACAAAATTTTGCTTCAAACTGTGTTCAAGAAAAGATTTAAAATCTGGACACTTCCAGCTGAACCTTTTCTGCTGAGGTCAATGGTTTCCATAGAAGCCCCTTAAGACTTTGCTGCAGAAAGTATAGTTTTGTCAATGATACATTTGGTAGGAGACATCATGCTAATCATGGATATTACCTTTACTGCCAAACACCAGTATATGCCTCTCTGCACATAGTTTTGATGCTGTTACTGAGCTTATGATACAGAGATGTATGTATGTATTTTGTATTCCCATTAATTCGAAAGATTTAAGTTATTGGTATTACAATTTCCTACCTTACTTGATTTGCTACAACGAAATACAGATGCGTCTTTTGGTGTTAGCAGCTATCTTTCCAGGGTAGACATTAGAAAAATATACATTTTTTATTAGTATAACACTTTATTTTGTCTTTCCTAATTTCTTTGAGAGTAACTAATGACAATCTGTGTTGCTGGACATGCTACTTACTCATAGGACCATAGTCCTAAGAGATAAATTTCAGTTTACGGTTAGCCAGTTGGAAAACATAACGCGTTTCTGAGAAGCAAAGTAATTTCCTTTTCGGGCCAATCCCAGGCACAGATACAAACTGGGCACAGAGTGGGTTGAGAGTAGCCCTAAAGAGAAGGATTTAGGGGTGTTGATAGATGAGAAGCTCAACGTGAGCTGGCAGTGCGCTTATGCAGCCCAGAAGGCCAACCACATCCTGGGATGTATCAAGAGAAGTGTGGTCAGCAGATCAAGAGAGGTGATTCTCCCCCTTTGCTCTTGTGAGACCCTACCTCAAATACTGCGTCCAGTTCTGGTGTCCCCACCATAAGAGGGACGTAGATCTGTTGGAGCGTGTTCAGAGGAGGGCCACAATGATGATCCAGGGGCTGGAGCACCTCTGCTACGAGGACAGGCTGTGAGAGCTGGGATTGTTCAGTCTGGAAAAGAGAAGACTTCGGGGGGACCTAATAGCTGCCTTCCAATACCTGAAGGGAACCTACAGAAAGGCTGGGGAGGGACTTTTTACAAGAGTGTCCACTGAAAGGACAAGGGAAAATGGGTTTAAGTTGAAGGAGAATAGATTTAGATTAGATTTTAGGAAGAAATTCTTTGGTACGAGGTTGGCAAGGCTCTGGAATAAATTGCCTAGAGATGTTGTGGCTGCCCCTTCCCTGGAGGTGTTCAAGGCCAAGCTGGACGGAGCCTTGAGTAGCCTGATCTAGTTGAGAGGCATCCCTGCCCATGACAGGGAGGTTGGACTAGATGATCTCTAAGGTCCCTTCCAGCCTAGGCCATTCTATGATTCTATTAAGTTAAGACATTTTTTTGGAAGCGTGATGTTTTCTGAGTACTCTTTATGGATATTTGGATGGGAGGCCAAGGAGCTCAGACTAATTTGTCTCCGTTTTGCTCCCTCCAGAGCAGACTGGCTTCATCTACATTAAAATAACACTTGGCCCTGGCTTTCCACTGGGCCCCATGAGGGGGGTGCTGTCTATAAAAACACTATTATTATTTTTACTGTGTTTTTACAGTTTCACTTGTCTAAAGGAAAATGAGTAAACTGCTGCAGCCCACCACAACAGTGTTTTCTTTTCACATGATCCTAATGGTGTCTTTTGCTAGTATTTAGCACGAGGGCATGTGAGGTTGCAAAGCTGCCTGGGATAGTGCTGGAGAATTCGTGGGGCAGAGGGAGCCAGATGC
Organism: Apaloderma vittatum; assembly: GCF_000703405.1. NCBI lineage: Eukaryota > Metazoa > Chordata > Aves > Trogoniformes > Trogonidae > Apaloderma > Apaloderma vittatum. Next base: position 10,631 of record NW_009711976.1, read on the forward strand.
CATATGGTCTAGTCAGTCAGTCTAATACTCACATTAGGGAAAATTCTTGCAATGAACCATCTCAGCATGCATGCTCGAGCTCTGTTTCACAGACAGCTGGTGGGGAAGGCCTATGACACAGCCAGAAATGATCTGGCTGAGGCAGCGCTGGATGGTCAGGCTCTCAGTGCTGGGCTTTCTCCCCTGTCCTCGTTACTTAGGATGTAGGTATGTTCTGTATTACAAACACTTTGCCAGGGAGCTTTCTGTAGGAGCAGATGGCTGAGGAGAGTTGGAGAGCTGTCACTTTTCCTTCTCCAGCACCAGCACCACTTGCTGCAGTCTGCACCTTCAGTTCATGCTGTGTGATCTGTGACAGAGATGACTTCTTTGGGGATGGCAGCTCAGAAGTGCCAGCTTGCTGGAAATGAAAGGAGACACCCTAAATCCACGTCAGAGCCTGGCAAGACCACCTCAATGGGTTTTTCTGTTCAGTTTTTAGAATTCAGGCTGCACTCTTGCACCAGCCCCAATCTCAGAGGCTGATGGGGTCTAGATGAACTTGCTCTGGAGAAGGCTGTTGTTCTCTCACCTCTGTCACCTGCAGTGGGCAGCAGGCTGTGGAGGGAGGAGAGCACACCTGTGACAGCCTAGGCAGGAGAACATGCCTCAGCAGCAGGATGCATCTGCAAAGCTCTGGGCTTGCTGTGGTATTTGGGTTAAAATCTTCTGAATACCATTTCCCACTGCTGGTCAAACTGATGCTGAGATAGTATGGAGACTGGCGATGGCTAGAGCACCATGGAGCTGAGCACTGCCGTAGGAATCACAGAATCACAGAATACTGGGGTTGGAAGGGACCTGGAAAGATCATCTAGTCCAACCCCCCTGCCAGAGCAAGATCACCTACAGTAGGTCACACAGGAACACGTCCAGATGGGGTTTGAATGTCTCCAGAGAAGGAGACTCCACAACCTCCCTGGGCAGCCTGTGCCAGGGCTCTGTCACCCTCACAGTGGAGAAGTTTTTCCTCATGTTGTTGTGGAACCTCCTGTGTTCCAGCTTGCACCTGTACCCCCTTGTCCTATCATTGGACATCACTGAAAAGAGCCTGACTGCATATAGAAATCTATTATTTTTGCAAATACTGTGGCTTCTGCTTTGTCTCCATCATCTGAGAAGGCAACTCAGGGCATTCTAATAAAACTATGGAGTTAATTTTAATTACTGACAACTGCAGCTTGGGTTGCTATGGAAACACAAAGAACTGCCACTTCTACAAGTTTTGTCTGCAACTTGCTGTCTGAAAATGTCACACAGTGTCTGATTCCTCTTTCTCGTCTAGCAGTAGCAAAACAGGCATGGCCACAGCATCAGTCAAGCTTAAACAATGCACAGTCGGATTAGGTGGGAGTAAAAGCTCCATCTTTTTTCTTATCTGTGCCATTTCTCTGTGATTCTGAAATAAAATTGGTATGTTCGCCGTTTCCTAATGACTTGAAAAACAGTCCCCAGTCAGCTGATGAGGGAAACTAGAGCACAAAATCATTGATATTAGAGTTGAAAAGCAGCTATTAGGTCACACAGTCCCCATACAGAATTGTTCTTATGCTATTTTTTCCTACTACTTTTCACGGTGTAATTATAAATGCAGCTGCATTTGTAATAAAATCTCCTTCAGTTTTAGTTTCAGGGCCAGAATATTATGCCCAGAGCACGAGTTGCTGGACAAAGAAGGTTGTCCAAGTGTTTCCATTCTGAACTCCCTTTTCAGTTTGCTGCTGGGTTTGGTTTTTTTTAGACAGAAATGTTTCATCTTTACTCCCTGCCTTTTGTCTGGGAGCAAATAGCTTTGGAAAGCCAGAACCTGGATACTTCATCTTCCTAAAAACTATAGAAAAGGTTTGTTTATTTTCTTCATCTAGTTCAGTAAAAATAATTTATGTTGATTCGAGGCCTGGTGTTAGCGCTGCAATTTATCTAAATTAGTGTAGTTACACCCATTAACACCTAGTATTTCTTTCCCTCTTTGGTAATGCATTACTGTTAAAAATTATGCAAAGTGTCTAAGTTGCTGGAGGTCCTAGAGGAGCTGGACTCTTCTCACATGACTCAAAGATCTCTTTAGTACTCTTTGCATAACAGGTTTGTGAAAATCAGTAAATACTGATGCACTTTTATGAAAAAAAGAATGACAAGTAGGATTAGAGTTGTGCCTTCATCTTCCCCACAGTAAATACATTACAGATTTCTACCATGCCTATAATTTTTCATCCCCGCACTGCATTATTTGAGCACAATTCCCACTGATTTCAGCTGATTGTCCTATTTTCATGGTCTTTCTCCCAAACTGGCCTAAATAACCATGTGCAAATTTCGCTTCAGTTATGTATTTCTGCACAGGAGTGTAGACCTGGTCTTATATCACCAGCAAAGCTTTTACTGGGGTCTGGTGAACCATTTTGAAATGCAGTTAGTCGCACTTCTATTGAGGTCTAAAAGCACTCTGGCTCTTTCCTAGTAAAACAACGCTTGCTGGAACTGCATAAAATGATGGAAAATTGGTCTCAAGGCTCAAGATGAGGGAAGCAACACAGCCTGTTAGCTGTCCATGGCATGATGATTTCAGGATTGTACGTGTTTAACAATCTTTAATCGCTGCTTGGTCTGGGACAATGAGCAGATAGGTGGAGAATGAGGTAGAGAACTCATCTCGATTTTTGTAAGCCTGCAATTATTTTACTTTCTTTTATCATTGACATCTGATTATCTGGTAAGGAGTGTTGGGTTCACAAAGCTTGGAAAATCTGAATAATGAACTCAGCAGATCTCCACAGAGAGTCTGGCAGGTGCATGAGGACATGCAGAAGACATACTTAGTCCTGAGTCAGAGCTAGCACTTCACTGGCACCAGATACCAACGCTTATATGTCTAAGTTACTATGATAGATGATAGCTACCTTGGGAGGTTGCAGCTCTTCAGCCTCAACAGTCAACTTGTTCTGGCTGTCCCTGCTCTGAGCAGGAGGCTAGAGTAGAATCATAGAATCATAGAACAATTTAGGTTGGAAAAGACCCTTGGGATCATCGAGTCCAACCATTGACCCTACACTACAAGGTCACCCCTAAACCATATCACCCAACACCCCATCTAAACAACACTTGAACACATCCAGAGATAGCGACTCAACCACCTCCCTAGGCAGTCTATTCCGGTGTCTGATTACTCTTTCTGTGAAGAATTTCTTCCTAATGTCCAGCCTAAACCTGCCCTGTTGCAACTTGCAACCATTCCCCCTGGTTCTGTCCCTAGTTACGTGTGAGAAGAGACCAGCACCAACCTCTCTACAACGTCCTTTCAAGTAATTGTAGAGCATGATGAGATCCCCCCTCAGCCTCCTCTTCGTCAAACTGAACAGACCCATCTCCCTCAGTCACTCCTCATAAGGTCTGTTCTCCAGGCCCTTCACCAGCTTTGTTGAGTAGGTGAGCTCCAGAGGTGCCCTCCATCACTGGGCATATTATGATTCAGTGATTGTAACAGAGAGAGTGAGGCCAGTGGTGGACTCAGGGTTGCAGTTCAGTTAATCAAACACACGTTTCTAAACTGACATGGGCTGCGTGCTTCTCAGGGCTCTATTGACCACACATGCTATATCTCCACTGACTGCAATGGGTGTCTAGGATTTCTCAGCACCTCACCCAGCAGCTGCACACAGAACAAATGGGCCAGCTCAGCCTGGGACACCGGTGATGCACAGGCATTACGCTCAAAGCCCACAGGCACCCTGTGTGCCTGTTGAGTGACCACCTGCCACACAGCCTTGGAAAAGTTCCTCACATGCACCGGAGTGGCTCACACTCCTCTCTTTTATCTCTAGGCTCCATTGCAG
>NW_009711976.1:14519-19050 GCF_000703405.1 Apaloderma vittatum
ATGCCTCAGAGAGCTGCTTCTCCTTTGGACGTTTGCTGAGGATGGCACATCCATCCCCTTTCCTGGAGGCTGTGCCAGCTGAAGCAGTGACCCCAGGCAGCTGTTTCCAGGTACTTCCCTGTCTTATGTCTCCAGTCCCTCAAACCTGGGCTCGGCTGTGTGTGAAGCTGAACCTAATAGCCTGGCAAAGGCCTATGTCCACCTTCATCTTGTTCATCTCCTCATAAGCCATCCACCGCAGCAGTGCAGTCACCTTGGTCTCTACAGGCAAAGGGAGACCTTAGGAGTCTGAGCTGCCCTACGAAAATGTTTTCCTCTCTATTAGTTTTGTAGGGGGCTTGGCATGGGGAATCCCAGGTCTCACCATTTAAACTGTTTGGACTAACCCAGAGTGATTTGAATGAAATGGGACAGGGAGACCTCCTAAGAGCAGCTCAGCCAGTGGGTCTTAGCAGGCCCTGACTTCTGCTGGGGACAGCCTCAGGCAGGGACAATGGCTTCGGTGGAGGACACCGTCAGGAGATGTGACCCCACAGGTTCACCCCTGGCAGTGCCATCTTGCAGCTTACCCTCCTCTTCCTCATGAGACGCGGGACCTCTTGGATTTCAGTGTCCCACCCTTTTCCCCTCAAAAGGCCATAAACCCATGTGCCCCCTATCCTCAAGTGGGATACTTAAAATGGTGAGGACATGGACCTATCTTAAACCCTTCTTCATTCCTTGATTATGTTCCAGCTAATTGTTTCAGTTTAGAATTATAACTGAGGCTCTGGACAGAAGCTTTAGAGGTCTCTGGTGCTTCAGAGACTGCGGAAGTGGCCTGGATTTGACTTCAGGGAAAGACAGAAGCAGGGTCTCAGTGGGTATCTTAAACAAGAGAGGATCATTCTTTTTTGTGTGTTTTACAATATGTGCTGCTTTGAACTGGAGGTTTAGGAGGAATGCAAGAAGATTAATTACTGTTCAGCTATATCTAGAACTTTCCTCTAGTTTGTCAAATTAGGCAGAAAGTTTTAAAAAATGAAAATAGTGGGTCTGACACATCTCTACTGTTATAGTTGGGGAACTGATAAAGAGCACAGACTCTGTGTGGTAGCTTTTGTGGGAAACCTTCAAATGGCTGACAACTCACATCTGAGCTGATGAATGACTCAAAAAAGAGCTTAGCTCTTGATCTTGCTGTTGTCACCCACAAGGAATCTGATTCCAGCCATATGTCGGCTGTAGTTAGGAAATCCATAGCTTTCCCTGTGCTAAGCTGATGGGAGATCACAGGAAAGGGGATATAAATGCATCCCCATGACGAGCCACGTCTGGCTTTTGAGGGAACCTGCCAAGGACACGAGGGAGCTGGATATGGTCCACCTCTCCATGCTTCTTCAAGTGGTTTCTGTGGCTAGGCTGGCTGTTCCCCTCCTCTGACAAGGCAAACTATCTCTTCTTAAACACTTTTATAGGCAAATTTGAGTCAACCTGCCTTATTGGCTAATTCTTGAATTTCTTGTGTATATTTATGTGATCCTTTCACACTGGGGCATCAAAAGCCACCACAATCACAGATAGTATGTCACTTAGAATCATAGAATGATTTAGGTTGGAAAAGACTTCAAAGATCATCTAGTTCCAACCTCTCTGCCATGGCAGGGACATCTCCCACTAGATCAGGCTGCTCAATGCTCCATCCAGCCTGGCCTTAAACGCTTCCAGGGACAGAGCATCCACATCCTCCCTGGGCAACCTGTTCCAGTGCCTCGCCACCCTCAAGGTAAAGAAGTTCTTCCTTATATCTAGTCTAAACCTATGCGCTTCCAGCTTCCCCTCATTACCCCTCATCCTATCACTGCTGGGCCTTGCAAAAATTCCCCCTCAGCTTTCTTGTAGGCCCCCTTCAGGTACTGGAAGGCTGCTATAAGGTCTTCCTGGAGCCCTCTCTTTCCCAGGCTGAACAAGCCTAACTCTCTCAGTCTGTCCTCGTAGGAGAGGTGTTCCTGTCCTCTGACCATCTTGGTAGTCCTCCTCTGGACTGCTGTCTTTCTTGTGTTGGGTGTTCCAGAGCTGGACTCAGTATTCCAGGTGAGGTCTCACAAGGGCAGAGTAGAGGGGCAGAATCACCTCCCTTGACCTGCTGGTCACACATCTCTTGATGCATCCCAGGATGCAGTTGGCTTTCTGGGCACAATCACACACTGTTGGCTCATGTTGATCTTATCGTCCACGAACATGCCCAAATCCTTCTCCCCAGGACTACTCTCAATCCACTCATTGCTCAACCTGTATCTGTGCTTGGGATTGCCTTGACCCAGGTGCAGGACGTTGTACTTGGTCTTGTTGAACTTCATGAAGTTTGCATGGGCCCACCTCTCAAGCCTGTCAAGGTCCCTCTAGATGGCATCCCTTTGCTCCAGCGTGTTGACTGCACCACACAACTTCGTGTCATCAGCAGACTTGCCGAGGGTGCACTCGCTGCCTCTGTCTATGTCACCAATAAAGATGTTAAATAGTTTCAGTACTGATCCCTGAGGGATACCACTTGTCACTGGTCTCCACTTGGACATTGACTCATTGACTGCAACTCTTTGAGTGAGGTTTTCCAGCCTGCTCCTTATCCACCAAGTGGTCCATCCATCAAATCCATGTCTTTCCAACTTGGAGACCAGGACATCATGCAGGACAGTGTCAAAGGCTTTGCACAAGTCCAGGTAGATGACATCAGTTGCTCTTCCCTGTCCACTGATTCTGTTACTTCATCATAAAAAGCCACCAGATTTGTCAGGAAAGATTTTCCCTTGGTGAAGCCATGTTGATTGCCACCAACCACCTCCACATTTTCCATGTGCCATAGCAGAGGCTTCAGAAGGATCTGCTCTGCGATCTTGCCAGGAACAGAGGTGAGACTGACTGGCCTGTAGTCGCCTGGGTCGTCCTTTTTTCCCTTTTTGAAAATGGAGGTGATGTTTCCCCTTTCCCAGTCAGTGGGTACTTCACCAGACTGCCATGACCTCTCAAATATGATAGAAAGTGGCCTAGCAACTTCAACTGCCAGTACGCTCTGGAACCATGGATGGATATCACCAGGTCCCATGGACTTGTACACCTTCAGATTCTTTAAATTGTCGTGAACCTGATCTTCGCTTACAGTGGGCAGATTTTCCTTCTCACAGCCCCTGTCTTCAGTTTCTACAACTTGGCTAGAGCCCTTGCCATTGAAGACTGAAGCAAAGAAGTCATTGAGAACCTCTGCCTTCCCCATATCCTTCATGACCAGCTCTCCTGTTCCCTTCCCGAGAGGGGCCACATCTTCCCTAGCCTTCCTTTTATCATTGACATGCCTATAAAGGTTTTTTTTGTTACCCCTGATGTCCCTGGCTAGATTTAATTCTATCTGAGCTTTAACTTTCCTAACCCGGTCCATGGCTTCTCAGACCACTTCCTTGTATTCATCTCAGTTTACCTGTCCTTTCTTCCTACTTCCTCTAAATTCTCTTTTTATCTTTATGTCCAGGAGCCTCTTGTTCCTCCATGCAGGCCTCCTGATATTCTTGCCTGCCTTCCTCTTTTTTGGAATGCGTTGTTCCTGGGCACGGAGGAGGTGGTCCTTGAATATGGATCAGCTTTCTTGGGCCCCTCTCCCCTTCAGGGCTTCATCCTATGCTGCTCCACTAAGCAGATGCCTGAAGAGGTCAAAGTCTGCTCTCTTGAAGTCTAGGGTGGTGAGCTTGCTCTGCACTTTCCTTATTGCCCTAAGGATCTTGAATTCTAGCATTTCATGGTCGCTGTGGCAAAGGCTTCCCTTAAGCTTCACGTTATCCACCAGCCCCTCCTTGAAGGTCCAGCATGGCACCCCTTCTTGTTGTTTCCTCTACCACCTGGAGAAGGAAATTGTCATCAATGCATTCCAGGAATCTCCTGGATTGCTGTCATCCTGCTGTGCTGTCCTTCCAACAGATATCCGGATGATTGAAGTCCCCCGTGAGGACCAGGGCTTGTGAACACGGATAGGCCGCTCCTATCTGTCTATAGAGGGCCTTGTCTGCTCAGTCATCTTAGTTAGGTGGCCTGTAGCAGATCCCCACTATGATATCACCTTCCCCTGCTTTTCCTGCTTTTCCCTGACCCATAAGCTCTCAGTCAACTCCTCATCCATCCCCAGGCCAAACTCCACAGATTTCAGCTGGTCATTGACATCAGGGCAGCACTCCCTCCTCTTCTCCCCTGCCCATCTTTCCTAAAGAGCTTGTACCCATTTATTCCTACGCTCCAGTCATAGGAGCTGTCCCACCATGTCTCTGTGATGCCTGTAACACCATAACACACACACATCTCTAAATCGTCTTGTTTGTTCCCCATGCTCCGTGCATTTGCATAAAGGCATTTAAGCAGGGCCTCCATATTGAAGCTGACTTACCGGCTGGAGTGTTTACTGGCTGAAATCTGTTACCAATAGCTGCCTTCCAATACCTGAACGGAACCTACAGGAAGACTGGGGAGGGACTTTTTACAAGAGTGTCAACTGATACGACACGCGGCAATG
>NW_009711976.1:19233-28542 GCF_000703405.1 Apaloderma vittatum
GGTTGGACTAGATGATCTCTAAGGTCCCCTCCAGTCTAGGCCATTCTATGATTCTATGATTCTATGATTCTGTGTGCTCTCTCACTGGCCTGTGACCCATCCTTGGAGCCAGCACATCCAGTTCCAGCACTGGCCTCAAAGCTGGATGGATTGTGAATCCCCTCCCCCAACAAATCTAGTTTAAAGCCCTCCTAGCTAGATTGACTAGTCTTTGTCCAAATATGTTTTCCCCTTTGTCTCAAAGATGTACCCCATCAGCCCCTAGGAGACCAGGTTTCTCAAAGTGAGACCCGTGGTCCAAGTAGCCAAACCCTAGCTGTGGCACCAGTCTTGTAGCCATTCATTTATTTTCTTAATTCAACGTTCATTTGTTCTGTCTGGAGTTTTTGTTGTGGGGCGATGGAGGTAAACTTCCACCTGCAGGACCAGATGTGATCATTTTCCAACATAATGAGCCACTCAGCTGGAGCTTGCTGCTTTCCTCCCATCTTGCTGTTTTCTGGATCCTTGTACAAATCGTTTGCTCAAGACCTGTTTAAAATGAAGATGCCGGACTAAACCAAACTCTTTTTTTTCTAGGTGCTTTGTGTACAGATGCTGCTTTTACACAGCCTGGGTTTTCTCTGGGTAAGATTTGCAATCAAATTTCACATTACTCTTCCTTGTGTCATCATAAAGCAGGCCAGTTCTTTCAAATGACCACAAAAACGATAAGAGGCAAGCTAAGTTTTTTTAGTACTTCCAAAGGAAAGATCAACAGAGGAAATTAATAATGAAATACTAATTAGCACATGTTCTTCAGCTAATCAATGACTTTCATCGCAAAGTCCTTACAGTGAACAAGTTAAAAATGTTCCCTTAAGTGAAGAGGTTGACTGTAAGATTATTCAGCTGCTTTGTTTGCAAGCAAAACACGATCCTGACTTCTAAAAGTGAAGTGGAAAAAAGTCCCCAGTAATTTTGCAGTGTGATTATGAAAAACAAAAAAAAAAGAAAAAAGAGAGAGATAAAGAAAATCATAGCTTTTGAAATTGTGGAGGATTTTTTGGAGGAAGACTTCAAGACAGTCGTAGAAAAATAACAACTCTCTGCAACAATGTACTGTCTGTGATGCACAATGACAGGAACAGGTCATGAATTTCACTGAGTTGTGCCAAGTAACTACACCTCAGTGGGTGTAGCTGCACTGATGATGGAAGATTGTGTGGGATCAGTTGTGTGTACTTGGTGCTGTAGGGAATCTTTGGCCTGTTATTCTCCTAAAAGTTCTGTGTTTGGTGTCCCTGGAGTATGAGGGACTAAGGGGAGAACAAAAGTGTCACTGTGAAGGAGCATCAGCTGTTGTTTGGGGCCAGTATGTGCAATTTTGGGTGTGCTGCTTCTGGGGAAGTCCAGAAACAAAAGCTTCAGATGGAGAATTTCATATTCCCATCTTGGCAATGAATGAAGATGTAAGGTCCTTAAGTGCAGTGGAAGGCACGCCTGGAGGGCTGAGTGCTCCAGACCAGATGGAAAAGATAGCACAGATTTACACCCACCTGAGCAGAAGGAAGATTAATGCTGACCTGGACAGCCACACTGGGAAAGACCTCCGTGAAGAAACTATGATGTTGGTATGAGCTGCCTTGCCCAGTGTCCACGTGCCAATGTGCTCAGCAGCAATTTTATGCAGACATTTGACCTGCCTTTGCTTTGATGCTGTGGTCCTGGTATATCTGCTCCCAGCACCCTCCATGGCCAGTTACAGCTCTGCAAGGGGATCTAAAATGTGCTTAAATGAGATAAAGGAGTGCCCCTCTCTGTCGTTGGTTGGTAGGCACCAGAGCAGCTCTGTAAAATTCCCTCGTTTCAAATAAGCTAAGTTGTACTGTGAGGGTCCAGTTGCTGCAGCAATTGGAATTACTTGTTGCATTTATCCAAGCAGTTCTGAAAAAAAGCCACAGAGCAGATACAAAGATGTCCCCATGTCTCTTCCTTCCCAGTTGGAGGGGGTCTCTTCCAGGGAGGTGGTCAGCAGCACTTCCACCTCCTTGCTGGGGCCTGTCCCATGTACCAAGCTGAAGGCCCTATTGCAGTTGACACGAGCCAATGTCATGCCGCTGTCACACATCAGAAAGTCTCCCTCTCTCTTTGGGTCATGTATTTACGGCTTCTCAGTGTGCTTCATGGTACATTTTGTGCCCATTTCCTTGCAGAGATGACTCATGTGATGGAACGTCATGTTTCTCAGTGAATGATGGCAGTAACTGAATAGTTTCAATGCCTCTGAATGCCAATTTCTTTCCAACACATTTCTGTTTTGTGCGTAGCTTCCAAGTAGGCTGTGATCTCAGTATTTTTTCTTAATTCATCTGCAAAGTGCTTAAATCCAGACTCAATGAAAAGGCTGAAGCTGTCAAGTGTTTTAAAAACTTGACTTTAGTTACTGATTTTCTTCTTCCTGATTTTTCTTGTTTTCTGATTTTCTCATGGAGTTTATAACATTTCAGATATATGAGTAGTGATTTCTTTGGTAATAGTTCTTTTTTGTATTTAAAATATAGCATGTATGTATTTCAAGAGGCTTTCTAAAACCTAAGATTTCTAAAATTGCTTTTCCTGGATAAGATGTCTTGTCTTTTTTTTTCTTTTTCTTCAAAGTGTTTGATTTGGAGACTATTCAATATATTTTTGTTCTTTCAGTGGTTTACATGGTGCTCAAGGAATTCAGAAAGGAAGAGGGAAGAATTTTTCCTATTTCATATGATTTTTGTGTGTAATTATATACCAGGTGTCAAGTAGCATGAGAGATGAATCGGAGTTGGAGTAAGGCATAAGAAAATTGTCTTTCTCACAGTTGTACTTAACAGTTTTGAAACCTTCAGCCCATCATTTCATGTCTCTGAACTAATGAAAAACTTCTAAATTGAATTTGAACAAAGCAAATCCACTGAGTTAGTGACTTTAATATATCTTGAGTGGCCTGTCGAGAGAGCAGCAGAGCAGACAAGCGACAGTCTGAGAGGTGTTGCACCACCTACCTAGAACATCCAAGTGCTGATGCCCTGGCAAGGCGTATGATTTTGCCTGTGCTTCCTATACAGCACATGGAAAGAAACAACAACATCCTCCAGAAGGTGACAAAACAGAGGGGACGAGAGGGGCATGCCCTCTCCTTGAGGCACAGAAAATGCCAGAGAAAAGGGGAGAGAGTAGAGTTTGCAGGGGGCAAGGAGCTCCCTGAAGCACCCAGGGTCGGTGTGTGCTTGGATGTGGGCTCCCGTGTTGCTGGCGAATAGGTGAAGGTATGGGTGGCCTCAGACCTCCGGTCCAAGGCTCGGGCAGCCACGGAGGCTGATGGCATAGCTTGGAAAGCTTTCCTGCTTTCAGACTCTTCATGATCATCATTATTTTCTGCAGGGAGCCTTTCCTGGGTGCTGCTGTGTGCCTTGCACCACATCGGGTGCTTCAGACAGCCTCATGGCCAGAAGATGGATTTTCCCAACCCTGGGGTTGGGTTCACCCTGCATCTGATGGTGGGGCAGCCACGGAGGCTGATGGCATAGCTTGGAAAGCTTTCCTGCTTTCAGACTCTTCATGATCATCATTATTTTCTGCAGGGAGCCTTTCCTGGGTGCTGCTGTGTGCCTTGCACCACATCGGGTGCTTCAGACAGCCTCATGGCCAGAAGATGGATTTTCCCAACCCTGGGGTTGGGTTCACCCTGCATCTGATGGTGGGGCAGTCCCCTTCATGGGCATCTGGTATTTTCTTCTGCCTTGGCACTTCGTCCTTTTCCTTGAGAGACTCTATCTTTTTGAGACTCTGCAGTTGGAGGGGACTCTATGCTGAAGCTTATGCTTATTTACTTACTTTTATTTCTATATCCTTTTTGTGCACATACTAAACTTGAATCCATTAGTCCCAGTTTGAACCCAAATCACACCTGTGCTTGTCTAAGACACACCATTTTAGAAAGGACATCACAAAATGAAGAATTTATAGTAATGTGCTCTCAGGTTTCACCACTCATAAAATGTATAAAATGTATGTGCCTTCTTTCTTATTTCAAGACATTTTCTTTTAGCTTCCTACCGCTGGTGCTTATTATATTTTTCTCAGCTTGTTGCACCTTCCTCTTCTTTCCTTCCTTTCTTTCATGTTCCTTAATTTCGTCTAAAACTGTCCGTTTTTTTTCTCTTTTTTGCCTTTTTTTTTTTCTGGCAAGAGCAATAATAGGTGTATGAATTCTAGTAACTGTTTTTACCTCTGGAGATTTTAAACTTTGTCAGAATATCATGATAATATGCTGATTGAAATTCCCCTCTGAAGTCTCAATTTTACACATACTGTTGTTTCCCCTGTACCTCTTTGCAGATAGATACTTAGTGATGATTTTGTTTAACCTCTGGAGACAACACAAAATGGGAAACAAGCAAGTAACAAACATTTCCAATTCCCGGTGCTATAAATCTCTTTTGCTTCCCTTCTGCTTGCAAAAGCAGCAAGTTCTTTATTTTATTATCTGATATCACACCAATAACAAGAGGAGTCTGTTCCGTGCAGTCCAATTATGAAAAATTGCCTGAGATAAAATGACTCACAGTGGACTTGTTTTTCATGGCCCTGCTACAGGGAAGTATTTACCTGCCTGAAGTGAGGAGAATTTACACTTTTGCTGGCAGCTATAAACATCCGATTAGACAAAAATTGTAAGATAAAATTGTCAGTTCCGGTGGTTTGGATGATTTTGTTGATGCATGAAACCTAGTTTGACCCCAGCTGTGGAATTTTTGTGACTTTGGCCAGTGGTAGAATTCAGGACATTGAAATGGTTCAGAGGGTCCCTTCAAGTCATTTCCAAACTGGTTTTCTGAAAGTCTGAGAACAAGTCTGTCCATTTTACTCAAATACTTTCTGTCCAGATGTTAGAATGAATTGGTTTGAGTGGATTTGATTCTTCTAAGCTTTTTTTTTTTTGTTAGGGGTAAATTGGCTGAAAACCTGCATCATTCACCAGATGTGTGTGAACTGTTGGTGGAAGGGAAGCGTTAGTAATGTATGTCAGTAATAAGATTTGTATCTCATTTTATTTGGTTGTACCCACTTCCCAACGGCTGCATCCTCTCTAGGAGTACAAAAGGATCTGGAAGAAGCAGAGATCACGCTCCTTTGCCAGAAAGCCACATAACAGAGGATTACCTGTTTCCCATATTGTCATAAAAAATGTGCTAACATCTCAATGTCATTTAGAAGTGTGCTGCCTGCTGAGCCTTCAGGCAAGAGGAATGGCAAATAAAATGTACAGGTCCCATTCACCAGTGTTTCATATTGGAGTGGAGACATTCTGAGTATGCATACATGGGCATGCAGGTAAGCACTCAGAGAATGCCTGTGTCAGTCTGCAGCTGCTTCAAAACACTCTGTCCAACCCTGACCTCAATTCTGTGCCTCCCACAAGCTGTGGGGGTTGAATTTCCTGGCTTATAGCATGGGTGGTCCTGGCCAGGTGCAAGGACACAAAAAAAAGAACGTGGTTTGCAAGGGCACAAAATCTGGAGCCTGCGTCACTGGTTAGAGCCTGATCCACAGCTGGAAATGGAGAGTGTTTCTTTCTGTTCAGCAGAACGCTGGTTCAAATTTAATGCTCAGTCACTGAGGGAACAGTATATTCATTTTCTTATTTATTATTATTTATTTTCTATTTTTTCTATTTTTTTCTATTTCTATTTTCGATTTTTATCTTAATGATTTTCTATATTTATTTTCTAAATCATGTTCAGGTGACGGAGGGGGTAAGGCTGTCTTTTTACATGCAGGACAAGTGCACAGGATTTCTATTCATGGGAATGGTGGCACGTGCAATTAGCCCTGAGGATGCCATAATTCATTTTCCACTCCCTAGCCCTGCCCAACAGCCTGCTAATGACTCTGCTGCTGTTCAAGGTGGCACGAACGAAAAGGAAGAAAGACCATTGCACTACCGGAGCTTTCACTAACAAACAAAGCAAGTTTTGCTCGGCTTTTTTCTCTCTCCTTTGCCAGTTACTATGTTCTTGGGAGACAAAGTGCTTTGCTTCCAGCTCAGGTGATTAATGTTAATGATTAATAGCAGAGGAACATGAAGATGACTTACCAAGATGGGCTTGTGTGGTGATTAACGGTAGGGCAAGCTCAGTCAAAACCATGGTGGTGGGAATCCCATATGTGTGTTTATGTATTTATAAGCAGTATATTTGTGCGTGTTCGTGTGTCTATGTTGCTGGAAGTTTATGCTAAAAATATCTTCTTTGAAGTCAGAAAATTGCCATTTTTGTCTCCATTTTGTCTTAGAGAACAGCAGCAGACACATTCCATCCTCCTGAAAAATTCATGCTTGTTCTGGGAATTTCTTTGGCCTCAAGGCAGCACATCTAGAAATGTACTTTTAAACGAAGAGTAAGAAAGATTGACCGAGCCACTGCCGAGCCTTGCAGACGTTCCTGCCCTGACATGACTTACCTCCACAAGCCTGGGCTGCCTGCTCCACTCAGGCCAGCCTCTGCCATGCTGTGGCATGGAGGACTTTGCTGGAGAGGAAGCCTTGATGCTCAGTCAGGATGGTTTGCCATGTGCAGTGGCCAAAAAAAACACGAGTAGAAAAATTCGTGTTGTGAAAATTGCAAACCTGCTTTGAGGCAAAAGCACAAACATGAGAAGGTCTCACAGCCTGGAAGGACAAAGAGAAGGCTGACTAATGAAAGCAAGAGTGTGCAGCTAGCAGGATCATCGTTGCCTGGAGCAATTATAAACCAATGGAGAGTTTTAAAAAACCCAATAGTATTTCAGCAGCGATGGAGTGCCTCCAGGATGCTTCTAGGTCTGGAGGGGGACCTGCAGCCCAGGAGCATGTCCAGCTTGAAGGAACAGCTTCAGAGAACTTCCTATTTGGGAGTACCACTGGGATGAGGCACCAGGGCTGACTGAGACACTGGGGGTTCCATTGCCATTATCAGGCTGATGTCTTCTCCTGTGCTGAGTCTGCAAGAGTTTGTGACAAGGCTGTTGCAGGCCATAAATGAAGATGCTTCTCCTCTTTTTTGGTTTATGAGGAGAACCTCTCTAAGAAAAGTGACTGACATCTGTGCCTTCCTCCAACCCAGGGTGCTGGAGCAGCAATCAGACAACATCAGCCACCAGGAGACATTCCAGAGTGGTCATATGTGCTATCCTACATATGGTTTTCAAAGGCAATACACTACAGTGTCTTTTCTTTCATCCACCTATCTTTCGATCTGCCAGTCTTTCCTCCCCAGTGAACATAAGAAATTTTGGCTCTGATGGAGAGATCTCTAAGATGATGTATTCATATGGCTATCGTGACATTTTACCTGTATCCACACTGGAGAGGGAAGCAACACCAATAATGTCCCTGAACAGTGACGGGTGGCAGTGAGAGCTCAAGTATATTTGTAGCTGTTAAGCAGGAACACGGAGAGGTTAAAAGATTGCTGCTGCAGGTGATGGTATGGTATGCTGGCTGCAGACCATTGGGAGGCAGGGAACTTCTCTGTAGAAAGCCAGGTTTTGTTAATTCTGCTGCTCAATTAAGAGCTGGATGAATTTCACTCACAAAGCACTTAAAAAATCAGTTGGAAAACTAAACCAGCTTTTTATTATAATAACAAGAAAGTTCTGTATTTGCAGTGGAACTGTTAACAGGCAATGTGCAAGGCTGTGTCTTTCTTGGAGGCCACAAACTATTTTGTGCTACATTAATTATCAACCTGTCATTTTTTTCCTTCGCGGGTATAACAAAAGGCTTTATAGGAAAGGGATGGACAATCCTCTGCTTTACCCAGGTAGCCAAAAATGGCCAGAAACAACAGGATAGGGACAGTGTGGTTTTCACTAGGAACAGACATCCCCATCTCCTGCTAGACGAATTGCCACTGTGGGCTGAAGGCAGTGGGTAGTTGTGCTAACTTTGGTGGTGGGGTAAAGACAACTCTGAAACCTGCCTTTTTCTGGTAGAGTTTACAGAGAAGGGAAACTCACACTAGTTTTCCTCTTGGGGTGGCTTTTGGATACCTCCAGGTTGACTGAACACTACCACGGTGGGTGCCATTGTGGTGGGGCAGGATTGTAGTACCTA
Source organism: Apaloderma vittatum (assembly GCF_000703405.1). Classification (NCBI taxonomy): domain Eukaryota; kingdom Metazoa; phylum Chordata; class Aves; order Trogoniformes; family Trogonidae; genus Apaloderma; species Apaloderma vittatum. Next base: position 27,347 of record NW_009711976.1, read on the forward strand.
CTGTCAGCCCCATCCTACCCCCATCTCTGAAGAGTGGTGAACCTGGTAGGGCTACTGTGTGCTCTGGGTTATGACTCACTACAGGAATAACCTATGGAGGTGAACAGAAATCCACAGTACCTCTTGTGCAGACGTATGCGGAGATTCTCCTATGACCCTTTGAAACAGTGCTGTGAAACTGTCAAGATCTGTCAAGTGGAGCCCTCTTATAGAAGATGGTGAAATGCTGGATGGAGCTGATCAAGTTTTAATTGCAAGGGTTTCAAACACACGTTGCCTAGACCACTGCAATCTTCTCCTGGGAGGATACACAGAGGTAAATGTGTTGCTTAATGGTTTATGAAGCTCCCATTCAGAAATGCTCCCGATGGCACAGGGATCTCACAGTTGCGTGGCTCTGAACTGCCGATGGTGGGAAAAAAGTTACTGAAGGAAAACTGGCTGTGTGGAAGTGAACCCTTTTACACTCACTCAAAACACTACTCTTGCTCTTTCCCGCTACTGCTTCCATGGTACCCAATGCATCTTCCCTGAGAGGCTGAGCTTTTCATGGCACCATGCCACTGTTGTAAGGCTGTGCTGTCCTAATATTCACAGAACTTGCACAGACTTACCCATATTTATTTTTATGCGGACAGCTGGGTACCATTTTCCTGAGGCCTGCACAAAGTGTGCCATGCCAGCCACAAGAGCTTTGTGGCTGGGTCAAGGCTAACCAGCTCTGTGCTGCTGCTTGAAAGCTTGAGCCTATCCTCTTGGCCACTGGTGTCACAGGGGCAGCTCTTGAGTGCAGCTGTGCAGCTCCTGAGTGGGACAGGCTGGTGGACAGACTCAAAACTAGCTTTAAAAAACAACTGGCTTGCAAGCTGACCTGACTTGCTGTGACATCTCGCTTGGGGTATTTACCACCAGGAGTTTCTGTCTCTTTTTTCTCTATCAAAGTTGAATCAGTAGCAAGTTGCTAACTTACCTGTGTTAGAGCAGGCTGTGCTATATGGGCAGCACACCACTGCCATCTTCTATTTGTATTTGTAGTTACTGTCTTTCTAGGCTCTTTTTTTTCTTTTTATTTTTTTTTCCCATGTATCAACTGCATTAACCACTCAGTATTCCTGGTTATGGTGCCTAGGGAGATGGCTTTCTCACGTCAGAAGATGCTTGTTCCTCATCTGAATAAATATAAATAAATAAATAAA
>NW_009711977.1:0-8052 GCF_000703405.1 Apaloderma vittatum
CTGACATTCTGTGATTCTCTATGATTCTGTAATAGCCAAACCTGCAGGATGCTATCTTGGGGAAGCTTGCAAACTTGACCCACTGCTGGCCAAGAGCTGTGCCCTCCAGGGTTGTTCTCTGGAGCTGCGGACCTGCAGTTTGGTTCCAGTCTCTTCCCAGTGAGAGACCCCAGCTCCAAGCCCAGTGGTTGGAATTGTTCGGGATTTTCCCGAGGGTGGTTTATTTTTCCCTTGGTGTTCACTGTTGCAGGACTCGTCCCATTCTCATCCCGCCTGCCCTCCTCCCTGCATCCCCGTGCCGCAGCGGCTGAACATCAGCGTCAGCACGGTGGGAGACGTGGGTTTCCTGAGCTGCGTGCTGCCCGACGACTTGCTGGTGGCCATCCTCTCCGAAAGGCTGCAGGTACCTGGGGTTGGGGGCAAACGATACGTTCCTGCTGCAGAGAGACGGGCAGCGAGTACTGGTCAGAGAGGAGGAGGTCTGGATCTGCTCTTGGATCTTCTTGGGTGAAGCTGCAGCTGCCCTTAGTTGGCAGAGCACAGGGAAAGATCAGAGCTTGCAGTGCCTGGTGTCCTTTGACATTTGGGTTTACTGACGAGCCAACGCGCGCGGTAACGGCCTTTTGCTTTCTTTTTGACTCTATTTGCAGTTGAGCGACTGCTACCAGGGTGTGGTGTTTGATGGCCTGGAGACTCTCTTTGCACGCAACGCAGCGTCTGCTCTCCTGTGCCTGCTCAAAGCTGTCAGAAATCGGCCTCATATCTATTTTGTGAACCTGTTGCAGGATTATGCTTCTTGGAAAGCCAGGGAGGCAGCTGCAAAAGAGCAGGAAGGTGTGAGACTCATTCTCTGTACCTCTCAAATCCTCTCTCTCAAGTCCTCAGCCTTATCCATGTGTATCTGGGTTACCAGCGGAGCTTGTAAGAAATGTTTTCATTAATTCTTCCACCTTCTGCCTCCGTGTATCCAGCACTCAGCTCACAGATGATTAAAACGCAGCAGAGCTGAGGCCGTAAGACTTAACTTTGTCTCTTAACATGAAAGCTTGGGCTCAAGAACTAGCCACCAGCCAGCTGTCCACAAGCCAGGCAAGGCACAGGAACTTGTTGACTGGTGCTAGTTTGGGGGATAATCTGAGTTTTGGAGTAGGGATATGAGCTCCCCGGTACCTTCTGGCAGGCGGATGGGCTGGGTGAGGACAGAGCTTTGCAGCTCACGTGGAACAACAAGCTCTGCCTGCAGTCGCTAATGGTTTCTTCTCTGGTCTGTGCTGAAGAACGGGAGCAGGAAGAAGCTGCCAGGAGGGAGAAAGAACGTCTTTGGGAGATGGATGAGGATGAGTATGAGGCCCTCACTGACGAGCAGAAAGCTCGGTTTAATGACCATATACGAGAAGCCCAGCGTGAGAGGAAGAAAAGGTCTGTAAGCCTTCCGCGGGCAACTCCCCAGGATAGTGTCCCTGAAGGGTTTCCCTGCTCCAGACACCTTGGGTGAGCTCAGGGGGGTGACAGAGTGACGGTCAAAAGTGCCTGCTGCAAGCCACATGAGGATGACAAGTCCCACCTCCCTGGCTCCCAGCCTTCCTCTGGTGAGATGAGAACATCTCTCTGTCTTAGGGGTGAGCCCTCTGGCTTAGGCCCTGGCCCTGTGCTTGCCTTGCCGCTCCGCTTCCAGGTTAATCGTGTGGATTGTCACCTTCTTCATCCCTCTTCCTCACCGAACCAGAGGGGTTGTGGTGTGGGTCGGTTAAGATATCAGTCCTGCTGCAGGTGAAGTCCTCGCAACCCTGATCTTTTGGGGTTGGTCCTTACTGAGTGACACCAGCTGGTGTCCCTGAGGCTTCACTTTCAGCTGCAGCAGCAAGGGAGCCTGGGAGAAGCTCTGGTAAGCAAAGCAGGAGGAGGCATAGGCTGGGAGGGGGACCTGCTTAAAGCAAACCTGCCACACAGAACTTCTTTTGGGCCAGGCTGAAGTTGGTTTCTCTTGGAGGAGATTGCTGGGGCTGCTTCAAATCATGATTTCTGGGACAGGCAGCACAAGTTCCCGTGGTCACGGCTGACTTAGAGCAGGAGATCTGGTGGTTGAGAGCCAGAGAAGGGGAGTTACTGCTGCCTTTGCTTTCTGATTGATACGATTCTTCTCATTAAGGAGGGGACTGTGCCCAGGCAGAAGGGATGGGTAAGCAAAGTGTGGGTGCAGGGACAAGGAGGTGTTAGTGATTTGTCACTAACACTGGGAAGTCAAGGCTTCAGGCGCCCGTGTGGAGCCGTGGTGGGTCAGTCCTCGGCAGTGTGGTGGAGTTATCCAGGTGGACCTTGTTGGAGAAGCTGCACATCTGAGACCTCATGATGAGGCTTAAATTTGACTGGGCCTGGAGGTCCCCTCCCGTCTTTCTTCACTTGGGATGCCCCCAGCCTCCCCCGGTTGAGGGAGGTCCATGGAGGTGGTTTAAGTGTTCTGCCTGGCCTCAGGGTCGACGACCGAAGGGCAGGACCAGCTGGGATTGCAGCGAGCCCAGCTCAGGTGGTGAGACTCAAAGCTGTTTTCTGTTTGACTTGCTGAAGGGAGATGAAGAGGCTGGCTCGAGAGCTGGAGGAAAAGCGCCGGCGGGAGGAAGAAGAGCTGAAGAAGAAGTCTAAGCGAGGGAAGAGAGAGCTTGGGAAAGATAACGCTTCAGCGAAGAAAAGGCATTCTCTGGTCAGGCAGGTGGGTGGTTGTGTTTGCAGTGTAACCCCCAGGGACCTTCGCGCTGAGCTGTACCGTTCCCCGAGAAGGCAACAGCCGCACGCGGCGCTGGGCAACCTGGTGAGGGGCACACGGGGCTGTGCTGGGGAACGGGAGCCGGCGTTTGATCACGCTGCTGCTTCAGCCGGTGGGCATTTCCCATGGGCTTGTTGGCAGAGGATCACGCTGCCTTGGAGTCATGGCTCCTCGTAACTCCCCGCATTCACTGTGAAGCCCTCGGTAGTTTTAGTCTGGCTTTTCTCCTCACTCTGCACGTGGCTTACGCCTCTGAGCCACGGTCCATCAGGGATGTGCTGTCTTTTCCTACAAGAGTTACCACCAGGCATTAGCTACTTGTTAGCAGCCAGGCTTCCCAAAATGTCAGGGGTGCTCAGCACACCAGAAAGAAGCCCAGAAGACAGCACAGGAGAAAGGAGGAGTCTTAAGTTCCCTCTTTAGGTTGGGAAGCTGGTCTGTTTTTCAGCTGGTTTGCAGCTGGTCTGTTTTTCAGCTGCTTTGCAGGACTCCTCGTCCATCTGGCACTAGGGAGTTTGGTTTCAGTTTTGTTAAACTTGGGTACCAGCTATGTTCTGAACGGGGATTTGTAGAGCACGTAGCACAGAAGGCTGGAGGAGCGACTGTAAAGATCATCATTGTCCTCCAGTGTTTTGAGTCAGTGCTTTGAAGTGCTCACTGCTTCTTCCTGCTCCTTCTACCCAGAACACGAACGCATCCATCAGCAGCCGGTCGGATATCGCCAAGGTGGTAGCTAAGAAGGGATCTGCAAAGGAGCGCCAAGACTCTGTTGCTGAGGACAAGGAAGATAAGAAAATGCAGGGCAAGGTTCTGTCTCCGGCAAGACTGAGTCCAGCTGGGCAACCCACAGACCCAGAGCAGGAGGAAACCAAAAAACAGGATGAAAGTGACAGCGAGAAGAACTTGGCCCTGAAGTTCAAGGTCTACAAGGCATCGCAGAAGGATGTCACGCATGTTTTGTCATTCTGGGACAGGGTTCGGGGTGTCCTGCTGCTCCCTCTGAACCAAGAAGAGGTGCACCACTCAGCAGAAGGGCAGCGCCACCATTTATCCGGCCACAGGAGTCGGAAGGACAGAGAGAAGGAGCGTCATGAGAGGCTGGAGAAGGAGGTCCTGGAAAAACTGAAGGCTCTGGAGGACTCCAAGTTAGCTGGACTGGAAGAGAAAGGTGCAGAAGGGCCAGCCAGAGGTCAGGATGTCGGGGTGCCCTGCTTTAACATCCAGGTGCTGAGCTCAGAAGATGTGCCAAGGGAGCTCCTGGAGAGCGGCAACCTGCCGGCGGCAGAGCAGGTAAAGCCCTGCGAGGCTCAGCCGCTGAGCCTGCCGAGGTCTGGGCCCTGGTGCCTTGTGTCCCACGGGGTGACAACGGCACAGAGCCTTGTCCAGGCCACTGATGATGTCTCAGAACAGCTCCACGTGGCTGGGGAGGTTCTCGGCATCCCTCAGATGGCTGGAAAGAGGGAGTGCTCTCTGTTCAAGCATCCTGTCTGCACACACAGTTTCCCAGTCTGAAAATTGTTGCAAATGGTCCCAGGGGAGGGAAGCTCCTGGCTGTTGTTTGCTTGAGCTGAGTCCCTCAGAGGAGAGACTTCTCACTAGATTCCACTTCTAGGTCCTGGCTCTGGAGCCTGCTCACCCCACTGGGCGTAAAAAAGCACTGTCTCTGTATCAATCAATATAAAAAGCCATGACCAGAAGCTCAGTGCCTTTAGGAAAGTGTGAGGGGGAAGGTGATGGGAGTCTAACCAGAGTTTGCTCTTATTCTTTAGATCCTGGATGACCTGGGACTGGGTCCCTCAGGGCCTCCCATTCCCCCCACTGCGTTTTACTCCGTGATCCGCTACCCGGAGAAGAGGACGGCCCCTGCACCAGAAGTGCTCGAGCACTTCATGTTAGTTGTGCCAGGAGGTGCCGCTGCGGAAGAAGAAAAGAAGGATAGTGAAAGTCTCCTGCAAGTCCCCACTGTGCCTTCAGCAAAGGTGCCAGGACAGGGGCTGGGCTGGATGGGGGCACAGAGAGCGGGTGGGATGGGAAAGGATCCCACAAAGGCACGATGGGGCCCCTTGTGTCTGCAGGCTTCCCTTCTGTCTGCCTGGAAGAGACAGCTCTGCTTGAGCCGTAGGGCAGTTCTGTAAGACAAGAAGGAAAAAATCACCTAAACCCCTCAGCTTTGCTGGAGGAGGCTCCTGGGAGAGAAAGATCCTGGGAGAGGAGAAGGGTGCTGGACAGGGAGAGGTGTTGTAGGCAAAACCAAGTCCAGTCAGGAAGACCAAGTCTATGGGCAGATGTGGTTGTCTTATTTATTCTCTCTCCTGTGTTGCTAACAAACCCGCAGCTTCTTTTCCAGGAGGGCGATGTCTCAGGGCTGGTCTCACCTCTCCTCTCACCTTTTTGTCTCTTCCCTTGGTGTGAAGACCTCAGAGGAGCGAGTCACCCCAACCAGGAGCCAGTCGAGGAAGGAGAAAGCCACGGGCAGCCGGAAGGCTGGGAAGGAGAAGAGGAGCTCCAGCTGGGCCAGGAGAAGTCCCCGCGGCACGGCAGCGCGCACGTGTTCCCCCGAGATGCCCCAAAGTGAAGGGGATGCAACCCCAGCCCCGGCGAGACCCGTCAGGTGAGCTGCGAGGGAGAAGGTGGTCCCTCTGCTTCAAGGACATCTTGCCAAAGCAGGTCCTTCACCCCCAGCTCCACAGGGACCCTCTGCCGGTGCCTCCATGGGGTGGCGAGTCCATGAGCCTCATCCTTGTCTGGTTTGCTCTTTAATTGTCAGGCTGAGCAGCTGCCGGTGGATAGTGCCTGCCAAGGGTGAGGTGGAGCTGAAGGTCCATTTCAGCTCCACGGTGCCGGGCCAGTTCGATCAGACGCTGCATTTTGAGATCCTGGGGACAAACCGCCTGTACCAGCTGCACTGCAGGGGCACCTCCATCTATCCCACCATCAGCCAGGACCCACGGTAAGGCTGGTCCGTGGAAACCTGCTCTGCTCCTCTCAAACGCAGAGCCAGGGCTGCTCTTGAACCCCCAGAGACCTTCTGGCCAGGGCAGGACGTGCTGCCTGAGCTGCCCAGCATGCTTGGAGCTGGGAACCAGTACTGGTACCTCCACCACCACCAAGGGCTGTGGCTCTCTAACCAGATTTTCTACATCTCACAGCTCTTCATTCCCCATTTTCTCTGCCCAGGCTGGTGTTTCCTCACCGGAGGAGGAGCAAAACGGATGAGGACATCATCTTCAAGAAGTACATCATGAACACGGGTGTCTTCCACTTTGGACCGCTGCTGTGTGGGAAGTCAAGAGACAGGTACGTGCTCCCCAGCCCGAGCGAGCATCCCCAGGTGCTGCCTGCACGGAGCGAGGTGGCAGGATGGGATCTCCAGGGTCTTGGAGACACACTGTGCCCATGGCAGAATCCCAGGCAGAGATGTGGGAGAACTGTGGGGTTGAAGGACCGTGGAAACTTGAGCAGATAAGCGGCACCTGAGTCCTGGGGGAGCTGGGGAGAGATGGAGCTGATCTTCCTACCTGGTGCCTTGGTGACCCCAGAGCCAAGAGGTGTCTTAGAGTCATGGAACAGTTTGGGTTGGAAGAGACCTTCAAGACTGAGTCCAACCTCTATCCTTGCCTTGGGGCAACTTGTGCCCTTTCTCTGCCACCTATGAAATGAGTTTTTTGGGGTTTTGTTTAAGTGCTTCGAGTTCTATGGGTAGATTGAACGAGCAATTATTCTGCTGGTGGTTTTGTAAACCATTCATTTATCTGTAATATTAGTAAGACTTTATGATTTGACCTGCCAAGGGGGGTGAGACCTGCAGAGCAAATAAAAATGGGAATTACTTTTTCCTGATTCTCACTGCTGGATAAAGCCTGCCTAAAAAAAAGGTCATTGTAGCTGCTGGCATATTTCTATTTTTAACATCACGCTCTTTTTATTTTTTAATATTAGAAATGAAGTTCTTGTTTTTGTGGGAGAGCTAGTGGTATTTTGACAACCCAAGGCAATTAAATCAAAACAGTTTAAAAACTGAAAGAGGCTCTTTTGCCAGGCTTATGAATGGTCTGGGGTTTCTGTTTGCTTTTTTAACCCTTTAACTCCAAATTCTGCTTCACACTTGAGAGAAGGGCCATCTGTTAAATATAGCATTCCTATAGGGAACGAATCCTTTTCATTTCCTTCCCTCTAGACTTTCAGCTAATCCAAGGCAAGTCTCAGATCTTTTTTTTTGAAAGAAATAAGCTCAACTATTTTTAAAACCTCTTTTCAAAAAGCATTTCTTTATACCCTGCAGGGAAGGAAACCCAACAAAGAAAGGGGAAGAACCCCCGTGCCTGGCATACTTTTATTTTTCCAGTGCCTTTGAATTTCTGTTTTTTATAAAAGCTCTTTAAGTGGCCTGTGCATCATCACACTCCTGGGGTGGAGGCACCAAGGATGAACACACGGACCGTGCAACGTGGCTCTGACAGCGATCCCTTTTCTTAGCCCGTTTGTTAGACCCTGATCTTCCTCCTGCTGCTGGGGCACGGCGCTTTCTTCCACGTGTGGTCGAGGCAAAGGTCTCCTCTGCAGCGTTTTTCCCCCTCTTGTGGACAGGTACAAGGCACTGCAGTATCCCAGCAACTGCGAGAAGATCACCATCCTCAACGTCACCCCCTTGGAAGTGGCAGTGCGTTTCTTCTTCGAGCACGATCGCAAAGGCGACACGTTCCTTTTGGAGCCTCCCAGCATGAGGCTGAAACCCTACGAGAGGCAGGTAGGACGTGGGGCAGGTAGGGCGAGCACCAGAAGTGCCCACGAGCTGTTCCTCCTGCTCAACAACGGCTTTTTCTTCTCTTTTTTTTGCGGGGACGGAGCTAGGAGCTGAGCCTTTGGGCGTACCCCACCTCGGCCGGCCTCGTGGAAGACAACCTGGTGTGCTGCATTGAGGAGAACCCTGAGCCGGTGGTTTTCCGGCTGTGCTGCCAAGGGGTGCAGGTAGAGCTGGGGGTCAGCCCCAGGCAGCTGAATTTCAACAAGGTGCTCCTGCACAGGTCAGTCATCCTGCGAGAGGTGTCAGCGAGCTCCCCTTCAGCTTCTCGTGCTGCCTGCGTGGCCGCTCGGGTCGAAGGCTGGGCTAGTATCCTCCTTTCTCCAAGGCTGGGCTAACATCCTCCTTTCTCCAAGGCTGGGCTAACATCCTCCTTTCTCCAAGGCTGGGCTAAGAATCCTCCTTTCTCCAAGGCTGGGCTAAGAATCCTCGTTTCTCCAAGGCTGGGCTAGGCTCCTCCTTTCTCCAAAGCTGGGCCAAGAATCCTCCT
>NW_009711977.1:8422-24151 GCF_000703405.1 Apaloderma vittatum
TTCTCCAAGGCTGGGCTCACATCCTTCTTTTCTCCAAGCAGTTCCCAGTCTCTTGCTCATGGTTCTTTGCTGGTTTGGAGATCCCATGACAGCCCACCAGCTCTGGAGCCCCCCTAGAAATCCCATGTCCCCCGATGGGTTTGCATCTCACCTGCTGGTTCAGAGAGCAGTCCAGCTGCTTCTCCTTGTCTCCCTTCTGCTGGGCATGCTTTTAGCACCCAGCTCTCCTCCAGGACCTCACCTCTGAGACTTGTGACAAAGCAACATCTAACTCTGGTTTCCAACGCGTGGATGGGCCTTCCCTGAGTCGCCTTCGCTTGCAAGGCTGGCATTGACTGTCGAGCAACCGGCGCTGTGTGTCTTTGTGTGTCTGCAGGAGGGAGAGCAGGACCCTGGTCCTGCGCAACAGCACCCCGCTGCCCTTCGCCTGGCGCCTCAGCGGGCTGGAAAACCTCGGCAAGGACTTTTCCCTGTCGCAAAGCGAGGGCATCGTTGGTCCTTGCACGGAGTTTGGCGTGCATCTCTATTTCAAGGCCACAAAGGCTCTCAGCGTGAAGAAAATGATCCACCTGGAGGTGAGGGGGGCAAACAAATCAAATACTGACAGCTGTCCTGTAGTGATTTGCTTTTGCGTTTATTTAATGCCAGCACAAGGGAAATTTTTGTAGCCTCGTGGTTAGAATTTAGCACCAGCTCCGAGTTTCAGGAGTTGTTTCTTAACATAGAGAAGAGGGGAGGAGAAAGCCACATGCCCTCTCCTTTCTCAGAAGCACAGTGAGGCAGTAGAACTTTTATGTGCTGTTCGTTGTGGGGAGGAGAAACAACCACAAATATTTAATTCTGGCAGTTGCTTTAAGGGCTTCTTGGAAGTGCCTGAAGAACATCGCTATCAACTAGTAATAAGGGTCAGGATTAAAAGCAGGCGTGGATATAGTACAAATCAGAGTAGAAACAGCTCTGTCCGTGGATGAGTCAGGATCTGGTATTTATTCTCAGGTACTTGCCTTTGTTCCATGCAGCCAAATAGATATGCTTGGCTTTTTACGTGGACTAGATGATCTTTCGAGGTCTCTTCCAACCTCTGTGCCTCCCTGGCAGAGCAGGGCAGAGCGATCAGCCCGGTGCCTCTCGGCATGGAGGCGATGCTTGAAGGGTACCCTGCAAAGAGGGCAGGAAAGAGGAACCTTCAGGAGATTCCTCTCTTGCCTAACACCTGGGTTACGAGGCTGATTCCTGAGCCCGTGCTACAGCCACCATGGTCGAGCGCTGTCCTTTGGTTGTTCAGACTTTGGCAGGCTCCCTGCACCCACCCTGGAGTCCATCTGGGGCTCTTAACAAGGGGCAGCAAGCTCTCACCCTGAGATTTTTGTTTCCCTGTGGTTTAGGGGCTGCATTCCAGTGCGGCCATGGTGGGGACAGCCAGCAGAGAAAAGGGCCCCTGTCTTGTCTACCCAATTCAGCAGAATGACCTCAGCAGTGTTTGTTTCTTGCTGCCTCAGGTTTCAGATGCAGAAAACATCCTGGGGGTTGTTCAGACTGAAAATATCCAAGTCCTTGCCGAGGCTTATGACGTTGCTCTGAACATCAGCATTTCTAAGGGTCAGCGGATGACTTCAGACCGAAGGAGTCCAGGTGTGTTGCGTTGCCTCGGCAGGTGGGCAGCCAAAGAGGAGGGGATGGGGATGGGATGGGATGGATGGGGATGGGATGGGATGAGATGAGATGGGATGGGATGAGATGGGATGGGATGGGATGGGATGGGATGCAAGCATAGCATGGGTATGTAATGCACGTATCCTGCAAACTATGTGAGTAAAGCACTCTCAGGGCGCAGCTAGGCCTGAGTGTCTCACCTCTGAACTTTGAAGTGTGCACCTTCACATGCGGATCAATTTGGGGGCTTTGAAACAGCAGGGACATCAGCAAGCGCTGGCAGCTCCTGAAGGCTCGGTGCAGCACATGAAGTTGTTGGATCTCTGTTTGGAAGCAAGGAGATGGAAACCGAGCTCCTTAGCTGCTAAACCCTATGAGTATTCTTTGGGCAAGAAGAGAAGGGGCAGCAAAGTAGCTAGAGAAAACTTCCAAGAGTCGAAACTTGCTGAGAAGGGTTTTGTGCCACCTGAAAACTCCAAATACGTGTCTTGTCACTTGGCGTGGTCTGCAGCAGCTCACAAATATTCACCATTTCTTACCTCACTCTGCGGGTTCTCTGCAGGTACAGATGGCAGCATGGATTTTGGAGTCCTTAAGGTGATGGATGAGGCGAAAGCAGTGCTGACTCTGAAGAACAAAGGGAAGTACGAGATTGCATACAGGTGGGTCCAGCTGCTGGTCTGTGAGCACATGGTGCCACCATCTGCCCAGGCCTGCATTCTCCTTCTGTCCATGGCTAGAACCTGCTCCTGTGCTGGCTGCCTCACGGTCTTGGGTAAATATGAAAATTGGGCTCTCTAATCTCAAGTATTTTAACAGAGAATCCAGCCACATGCCAGCAGTTCTCCGCAGCTTGGCAGGAACTGGATGGAGAGACCTTGAAATTTAGGGATCCCTCAAGCAGAGCTGGGCTTTTTCTCTTTTAATTCTCTTCTGGTCCAACTCCGAGCAGGATTACAGAGGTCTTCCTTCCGTTTCTCCCCAGTTTCAAGCTGGAGGCGGCAGATACCGACATACCCGACTTGGCATCCCACTTCACTGTGCAGCCGCAGAGCGGCGTGCTGGCTCCCTCCGAGCGCACTGTGCAGGTGCAGCTGCGCTTCCACCCCAAGATGGAAATGACCATTGAGGAGAAACCCATCCTGCACTGCCAGGTGAGCTGCTGGGGCTGGGCGGCGTCGGCACGCCGTGTCTAGGGAGTGTGAGACACGTGTCTTCTGGAAGGAAGGCTTTAGGTGAGGAATCTTCTTTTATCCAAATACAAAAAAGGCTTTCAGAACCCGTTGTGAGGCTTCCTAAGCAGAGCTGAAAATCTGACTCTGGAGGAGGTGCTGAAAGAGGAAAGGTTGAGCTGATGGGACCTGGGATGGGGTCAGGGGACAGAGATAGAGGCTGGTCGCTGAAGTATTTACGAGCCTCTGGTTGCAGGTGATTGAGCCCAGCATCCGCGAAGGAGGCGAGGCCATCGCCATCATCCCGGTGAGGGTGTCTGCCAAAGCTGTGTTCAGCAAGTACAGCATTTACCCAGCCTCGCGCATCAGCTTCGGCGCCATGATCAGCAGCACCAGGAAAACCTGCACCTTCACGCTGGAGAACAAAGGCGTCCTTGATTTTAATTTCTTCATCTACCCTGCAGACCAGGATGCGCATGAGTTGTCAAGGACAAGGTGAGAGAAAACCTTCCCCATCCTTCCTGCCGCAGGACGCACCGCGGCGTGGCTGGTGTGTGCCAGGCAGCCAGGACGGCTGGGTTCTTGTCCATCTGCGTCGCTTGTGAGCAGAAAAATGCCTCAGTTTCCCCATGTGTAGGACAAAACTGGTGACAGAGCTGATCTGTCCATAAGCAGAAGTGGTGCAGGCAGCTCCGCTGGAGCAGGAGGACTTTCCTTCGTGGAGAGGGAGGCTAGGAGGAGCTCAGAGTGACGGATATCTTCTGCTTTCTCCTCTAGTGCACATCACATGAAATCCACCCACTCCCAGGAGCATGAGAACTTAAAGAAAACGGTTCCCTTCACCGGGCAGAGCAAGTACAGGGAGGGCAGCCTCTTCATGCAGGTGGGTGCCTCCTGCTCCCCGACACGTGCCGCTGTGCCCACTCATCACCGCGGGATGGGATGTGGTCTGGGGGATGGAGGTCCCTTGTCTCCCAGCCACGAGCAGAGGACAGGAGCTGCTCAGTCCCACCGAACAGTGTTGTGCTCTGGCTCAGACCTGGAGTTACGGGGTCAAGAGAGGGCAGAGGGTAGCAGGTCCTGTGTTTGGTAGCTGCAAGCCAAAATAGATCCGTGAATTCCCCAGATGTAAAACATCCCTGTTTGAACTCCCGGTCTGTAGATAGCAGATGACCACCTTCCCAAACCCCTCTCTTCTCTCCCGTCATTTCTCACCGTTATTTCTGCTCTCCTGTTTTATCCCCGGAGGTTGAAGGATCCCAGCTGCCACCTTCACCCTTTACACTCAAACTCCTTCCTCTGTGCCACTTGGGACAAGCCTGCAGCTCCTCCTGGCTTGTTCATCTCGTCCTGGGGCTGCCTTTGGACCATGGAGTCATCCCTGCCTGCCCTGGGACTGGGTGCTTGGGTGCTGGAGGCCAAGGAGGGGCATATCCCTTGCTGGGGACACTCAAGGGAAGGCTGTTGGACATCAGCCTCTCTTGGGGCTCTTTCCGCAGGCTCGCTTCACTCTAGGCATGTTCACCGTGTACCCTGGGTTTGGCTCCATCCCTCCTGGGGGCCAGCAGGTGATCACAGTAGATTGCTACGCGGAGCCAGTGGGGACATGCAAGGAGCACCTGACCATTGATATCACCAACAGAGACCCCAAGGACAATCCCCTGGGCATCCCCTACGCCCTGTTTGCCGAATCCTGCCTCCCAGGTACGTCCTGCCCACAGACCCTGCTGCTGATTAGCACCCGAACTTACTCCTGGGACAGAGAAGACACCCTGACCCTAAAGTCCCACCTTGAAATCACCAGGGGTTCCAATCCTTTTCAAGTCTACTGGTGAGGAGATACTGGGAGGGATGTGTGGAAAGATAAAAGGGAATCTTCTCTACATTTTAAGACAGAGGGTGTCTGAATTCCATCCTTAGAGCCGACTCTCCCACCCAGGGTTGGGTTTTGCAGTGACTTGGGCACAAAGGGCTTATCAAGCCTTCTTGAGAGGCCAGCGGGGTCCAGATCAATTCAGCAGGCAGGCTTTTCTCCATCCTCCAACCTCCCTCTGGTCTGCTTTGCAGCATTTGTGGTTGACGATGTAGAGTCCATCTTTGAGGAGCATCGAATCTGCAGCAGCGTCAACCTCTGCCGGATCCTGCAGACGGTGCAAGACAAGGGCGTGTTTGTCACGGATGAAAACAAGTTCATCTTCACGGGTGTTCTGGTTGGGCACCGGGCCACGGCTCGCTTTAAGATCCGCAACGTGGAGAAAGTTCCCTGTGATGTGATCCTCTCCATCAAAACCGTCCCTGGTAAGGTAAGAACAAGAGACCTCGGTGGCGATTGGTCTTTAAAGGTGGTGTGGTGTGATAGCCTGCCTTGTTCTCCAAATTCCTCTTGCCTGGGCTAGTCCAGCTCAGTGCAGGTCAAACTACAGGGGACAGCAGGTAATTGGGTTGAATTCCATGCGTTTTAAGCAATTTCTTAGCTCATCCAGCTCTCTGAACCCTTAGAAGCACACTCAGGGATGGGCTTTTACTGAGCTGATGTGCCAGGGCTCAAAGCAGACCATTTTCTCAGGCTCCCTAGTCTTTCCTTTCTGGTGGAAATCCAATTCTAGGTTATTTGCAGGATTTCCATGCATTCCTCACCTCTTGTGTCTGCTGAGGTGGCTGCCCGGTGCTCAAAGCAAGCTTTTACCCTCCTGAGCTTTAGGGCAGCTCCCTGTGCGAGGTCAGCCCTTCTTTGGAGTCTCTCCCTGAGCTGGAAGCAGCCTGTCCAGGGCAGCAGGAAGGCAGCCACGCTCTCTGGGGCGTGCAGATAGGAATAAGGCTGCATGACACTGAAGGATGCTTCCTCCTAACGCCGCTCCGCGGGTTCCCCTCAAGGCCGGCAGCCGCGACGGCGATGCTTTCGAGGTGGATCCCGTCCGGATGTGCGTGCCCAGCCGTTCTCACGCCTTTGCTACGGTGAGCTTCGCTCCGCAGGCGATGCAGAGCTACCAGTGCGCTTTTGAGGCTTCCCTTGACGTTCAGGCAAGGTAAGCCACCCTGGGAAATGTTGGGGGACGCCTTTTCTGTGATAGCTGCCTCTCCTCTGGGAGGATGCAGACCTCTTGTTAACCCTTAGGTAGAGTATTTAAATAATAAAGGAGGCAGTAACTACTAGATATAGGAGAGCAGGAAAGTAAGGGTCGTAGTTTAGCCTGTAGGAGTGACTATGAAATATTAGGAAGCCAGCTGGAAGTTAAGGAATCGGGTAAATAGGGAGCTGTGCAGCATCTGGGCAAGGGCAAAGGATTAGATGCAGCAGTTTCTCTGCCAGCAAGTCAGCGTGCGTTATTTCCTCCTTGTCTGTGCTGAAATGAGATGATCCTGTGGGTATATAAAGGTGTTTGATGTCAAAAGAGCGATGGGATGTCTTTGGAAAGAGGCTCCCAGTTCCTCTGTCCTGGGAGCTGTGTTTGGATGACCTGCTCTTCTCCCACCCTTTATCACCAAACTGGGACAAGATAAGTCAGCTTTGTGCCCTAATAAGCAATTCATTTTTGAAGCGTCCTTGGAAATAATCGTTACTGATGGTGTTATTTCTTTTGCTTTTCATACCGTTTTCGTGCTGTGCTCGTGCTTTTCGCACGTCTCCGATCACCACAGCCGGGGAATTTGCCGCGTCTCATCTGCGTTCTTGGAGTTTACCTGCTGCCCTGCGTGTGATTCGGTGAAGTGAAATGATTTCTCTTATTCTGGAAAGCTTCAGAGCAGGACGGCCCCAATGGGACTGGGAAGAGAGGGGCGAGGGGGAGCTGGGTCGTTGGGGTACAGGAGCAGCAGCCAGGGAAGAAGCAGCAGGTGGCTCTTACTTCTTCAGTTGCCGAGTGGGAGCTGGGTTCGTGCCAGCCGTCACGGTGTCTTCTCTGCCTCTCCTTGCAGCCCTGCAGCAGTCAGAGCCCAAAGACTGACCTTCGATATCAGCGGAGAGGGGAATCTGCCCCGGGTGACAGTGCTGCGCCCGGTCCTTCGCAGCAAGAGAGGGAACCCCCTGCTGCTCTTCAAGAAGCTGTTGCTGGGGGACTCGGAAAAACTCCCTCTGGTCCTTCGTAACGATGGCGTCGTACCTGTCCAGGTGAGGAGCTGCTCAGGGAATGCTCTGGTTGGGCAACAAATCCTTGTGCCGTTGGAAGGAAGATCCCAGAAAACATGGCAGACCTGGGTACAAAACATTTTTTTAAGCAAATGACTGACTCTCCAGGAAGGGAGTTCTTCTTGGAGATGGGATTTATTTTTTAATTTCATTTTATTGGGCCCAGTCTGTCCTTTTCAGTTAGACACACCACAAGCAAGTTGGTGGTGCGTTTTCCCCTCTTTCTTCTCACTTTTTGGTTCTCACGCGGGCGTTTGCGATGCCCTAGTTACAGTAGATTGTCTTTACTACATTTTAATTAAACTCAGTCGTAGTTTAATTGAATTCTGCTCATTACTTTTAGTACTTCCTGTCCTGTTTGGTTACATTTTAATTATGTGCCAGTGCCTCTGAACACTTTTTTTTTTTTTCTGTCTGATTTCACTTCAACCCTGTGCTAAGAGGGAAGCGTGCTGGGTTCTTCATGATGGACCAGCAGCAGCGCGGTGACAATCCATGTGTCATCCTGTACCCACGCCGCTGCTATTGTGCTCTGTGTTCCCTTTTCTCAGTTGACGATAGACCTGTTGGATGAAGGGGGAGTTTTCTTCTTGGAAGCCAGACCCTACCAAGCTGCGGGTGTGAAGAAGGACTCTCCCAGAGAAGGTAAATGCATTAACCATGAGGTGTGGTCACCCACGGGGTGAAAATGCGTGCTCTGCTCTTGGTTTGGCCGAGTAGCAGCCAGATGTGTGACCGAATTTCCTTCCCTGAGGCTCTCTGCACCTCTGTTTTTTCACATGGGCTCGGCAGGTTTTCCTCCTAGCGAGCTGTAGGAAGTTTTTCTCTTCTTCTGGACGTGGTGGGTGGGGTTGTGGGGGACTCTCACCATTTCAGTGGACTGCCTGAGGTCTTTGCTGCGTGTGGGGAGCTACCAGCCTCGAGCCCACAGCCAGCCAACGAAAGCCCAACCCACTCTTTACCTCAACTTTATGGCAGGGTGCAGTTTGAGACAGAGCTGGGCGTTAACCTGAGACGCTTAATCAGTGATAGGTGTGGTGGTGTCATAGTTTTGTGAATGTTGGAACCATTGGTGGGAGAACCTGTGCTTAGAGGGTTTCAATCTCTTGTTCCTCTTATACCTCATGGAAACGTGTCCTCCTCTTTCTGATCTCCGTTGCTGTGCAGCGAGGAAGCCTCACACCGCATCCCTGGCCCTGCAGCGCGGGGAGTTGGCGGAGTTTGACGTGCTTTTCAAACCCACGCTGGCCCAACGCGTGGAAGGCAAGATCCACCTGTCCGTGGTGGACAACCCCTATGAAGAGACCGATATTCATCTGGTGGGTGAAGGCTATGAGGATGACTTCACGCTAGAGAACATCCGCGGACGAGTGGCAGACAGAACGGAGGAGAGCGTTGAGGGAGACAGAATTGAGGGTAAGAGAGGAGAGGCTGCCAAGTGGAAACAGGCAGATCCATGGGAAGCGGTGGGATGGGGAGCTTCATCACCCAGAGGGAGGAAGGCTCAGAGCAAGGAGGGGTCGGACGTAGGCTGAGATGCCTTTGCTCTCATTCTTAACAGCCGCCGGAGTGGATCACATCCAGTTTGGGGACTGTCACGTTGGGACGCCCTACCCCGTGACCTTCACCGTCACGAATCACAGCAGGCTGGAGGCGATGCGGTTCGAGTGGCTGGCGAGCGCCCCCCTTCACTTCTCCCCCCAGGTGAGCTTGGATGGCTTTGCCTTTCCCGCTGCTCGAGCCCTGCCCGGCGCGTTTCTCCCCACGTAGGAGATGCAATCCCTGGCCTTGCTGGGGCAGGACTGTCAGCCCCGCAGAAGAGGCTCCGTGTTGTGAGAGGTGGAGTCTTTTGTTTCTCTTTTTCTCTATCGATCGTCAGATAAATGCGTGGTAAAATGTGGATTCCTGGCACAGCTCCTCAGCCCCTTTGCTCTCAGTCCTGCCCTTGCTGGTCATTCCAGTTTGATCTTGGCTCTCTGGTTCTCTCTAGGTGGGACACCTCCATGCTGGCTGTGCTAAGGACATCACGGTCACCTTGAAATCGGACGTCGCGGTCACCTTCAAAAGGCAGCCTGTGAAGTGTAAGGTGTCCCGGATCGCCTTCCAGCTGCCACCGGAGCAGGTTGCCGATTGGGATGACTGCCTGCGCGTCGTCAAGTGGGTGGATGCTGGGAAGGAGCCGGGAGCAAAGTGGCCTGTCAAGAAGAAGGTAAGAAGCACGACAGTGAAACCGAAAAAAGAGCTGCCATTTCAGCAGAGTAAGCGGCTCCTGCTTCCTCCTGACGTTCCATCTATCCGTGAGGGTGATTAGCAGAGTGTTTTGGGGGACAGGTGGGTACACGGTCACCTTGATATGCCCGCACGAGACGGGGAAGTCTTTTTGACAGGAGACATTCAGGCACATTGCAAACTGAGCGTTGCAGCCTGTGTAGAACCAGGTTCTCTTCACCAATAAGGAGTTAAACCCACCACTCTGTCTCATGTTTTTTATGCTATTCTACGTGTGCTGGCTGGCCCACCACGTCGTGGGTGAGCTCTGAGCTCTGTCTACCCTGATACCAGAGATTTCGGTTGTGGTTTTTAAGTTGTTCAAGATACCTCATTATGGATCAGCCCAGCCGTGGCAGTCATACAGGAGTCTGGAGATGATACTCTTGCTTTTTCCTGTTATCTCAAGTGAGGGCTTTTCTGTAGTTTCTGAACCACTGTAAAACCTTTAACCCAACTTCTTCCCCATCAGAGCAGTCAGGGACATCCCTAGTGAGTTCATTTCCCATCCCCAGTCCTGACCAGTGTGGCTGTTGACCCACACGAGACCACTGAAAAGCCTCTTCTCCTGAGACAAGAAGGAAAAAGGTGCTTTCTGGGTTTGTTCATTCTTGGGATTCTCCACGGAGCTCCACCCAGGGATCTTAATCCTGATTTAGAGGCCTGCTGGATGTATAGGGACCCAGGGAAAGCATCAGATACTCTACAGGGACTGGTACGTGGTCATAGTCCCCACGGGTGTATTCGCAGTCATGGTGGTGATTGCTTTGGTCAGTAGGTAGAAAGAAATACTGTGGCAGAAGGGTCAACTTTTGTCATCTTTCCAGGGAAATAAATAGGAGTGATCCTTTCTAGCCCCCGTATGTGGCTGGTTTTGGAGGCCAACCGACACCCTGCTCAGCCTGGCTTTCCGAGCTCTGCTCAGTGATTCTTCCCTCTTCTCTTTGGAGGTGATTGAGACAGGCCCAGAACCAGCTCACACGGTCCTGGAGGAGAGCAGCCGTGAGGTGGAGCTTTGCGTCAGCGCTGCCGTCGACTACGCCGAGTTCAAGCTGGATCTGGACGTGATTGAGTTCAAAGAGACCTTGCTCTTCCAGACGAGGACGTTCGCGTGAGTGTGGAAGACCAGGCAGGCACCTGACCCAGTGTCTGCTTCCCCAGAGCTGTGCTGTGCTCTCTGGTGCCCCTGCTTTTCCTTCTGCTCATGGTCTTGTGCCAACAAAGGTTACGCTGACATGTTTTTTGCTTGACTGCTCAGTAAACCTCTTCAAATTTCTAACAGGCTGATCAACCTCGGAGCAGGAGGGAGTGCTGCTGCCTGTTGATTTTGAGGTTGCAGCTTCCACACATCCCGAGGGCCTGGAGAATCTCCCTCACATGGACATGAGTCCCTCCTAGGGCTTTATGTTCAGTCTCACTGGCTGTTCAGCCCTTTAACAAATTATTTATTCAGCCTTTCCAAGTCCTGGCATGTATGTGCACACAAAGCCAAGCAGGAGATGGTGGCCACCATCCTGCCAAGATGTGCCAGGAGAGGTTTGATGTCTTACTGTTGAGCACAGCCGTGATTTTGCTCTCGTTGTGTGTTGTCTGTCCTCGTCTGCTCGAGGATGAGTTTGCAGTTATGATAATATCAAACTGAGATGTAAAGACCAGAATAAGCCCCTTGGATCAAGTGTTGTGGGCACCGTGACTGCTCTTCCCTCTTTAATTTCGGAAATCCTTTGTCTCGGGGCAGCCCAGGGCAACGATCTCGATAGGGCAGAGTTGTCTGGGGAAGAAGATGCTGCTCAGCATAAAGAAAGGGGTGCCAGGAGCCCACCCTACAGTGCTGCTTCTCTACTCAACTTTATATTTATTGGATGCTTTCTTTTTATTCCTCCTCCTTGCTTTTCAGTTTCCAGCTGTCCAATACAGGGAATGTGGCCCTGGAATACACCTGGACGATGGCAGCTGTGGAGGAAGAAAGGCCAGTGAGCCGTACCGGGGAGCTGCTCCCACCCAGCCTAGACGGTAAGAGACTGGCTCTGCGTGGCAGCTTGGGGTGCCCAGGGTGTTTCACTTGGCAGCTGAGGGCTTGGGGAGAAGACCGTGCCGCTTGACCGCAAAACGTGACTTGCTTCTTCATCCCCGAACGACTCTTCAACCTGCAGCGATTCAGTCGTGTCCGAGCCCGCGGTCTCCTTGGGAGCCGCCGTGGTTCTGCGGCGACACAGGACTGTGTGTGTGAGAGGTCTCATCAGGAAGAGGAGTAAGGAGAGCTGTCAGCCCTCGTGTTTCCCGGCCCGGGCAGCTTGCCTGATGGTCAGGAGACCTCAACCAAAGTTCTTGCTGCTCTGAATGTGCTTATCTCCGTCCCCTGGGGGTCCTGCTGTTGCCTTTGCCCGGCACAGGGCATGCTGGTGCTGTAGCTGCTGTTCTGGGCTGTGCCATTCGCTGTCTGATTGTTGGGTATGAAAGCCTGACAGAGAGGAAGGAAGGGAAAGGGTGTGAAGGACAGAGCAGAGCTGTTCCCCAAAGCCACAACGAGCAAAATTCGGTTCTGCAGGCCACAGGGGAGCAGGACTTAACGCTGTCCTTAATGCTAAGCGCTGAGGCTGGCTGTACTGGAGTGTGAACCAGCACCCAGAAATCTCCCCAGGGGCTGTAACACAGATACCTCGTGCTGTTCCTGGACATGGTTTGGCACGGACTGGCCAGAAACCATTTGGCAGGAGAAGTTTGCGACTGGCTCCCCAGGCCCGGAGATGGAGAGAGATGAAGCAGCTGGCCGTTGAATTTGCTAACATTGAGCCTTCCTGTCCATCACCTGAGTGTCGCGCGGTGTGTTTTGATTCGGGCAGTTCTCTGGGTCTCTGCTGGGGCTTTTCATTGCATTTGCTGGCCCCCACTCTGTTCTCCCTCCTGCCTGTCCTCACTTTCTCACCCATCTCTGGGATTTTCTGGGACGCCAATTTAGCGAACGGAAATGCAAAAGCAAAAAAAAAGAACTGCCTGCTCTCCCTGTTCTTTACTGGGAGTCCTCCTGCTTGAAAGCACTTGGCCAGGGATGCTCCAGATACATCCCACCTCCCTTGTGTCCACCTGCAGCAAGAGGCAGAGGTGCTGGGACCAGCGGCTGTTCTCCTTGAAAGATGTCCTGCTCTTTCTTACCACAGGGGATTTCATCTCGACTTCTGGTGCCTCTGTGATGCTCCAGCCCAGCCGTTGTTCGAGCCAGCTGGGCTGTGCTCTGGAGCAGGCCTCTTCCTCCTCCTCAAGCTTGTCCCTGAGCACCGTCTGTGCCAGACCGCTGTTCTCCGTGGAGCCCTGCAGCGGCATCATCCCTGCAGGGCGCAAGCAGCTCTTCCAGATGAAGTTCTCTCCGGTGCACGTAGGCAACTTCGAAAGACGGATGCTCTGCAGGTAAGAAATGTCCAGGCTTGCTCACTTTTCAACTCGTGGTGGATAGTCATGGTATTGCTTCTGAGCTGGGGGGAGCGGGAGCGAGGACCTGGGGACAGCCATCCCCAGAAAAGCAGCAGAAGAGGAGAATGATCATCTGGCCTCGGTAGAAGCAGGTATGGAGACACCAGGAAAAGACGTTGTATGAAATATTAAGCCTCCTGGAGGGGGACAAATGTGCTGTATGAGGAGACAGGCGAGCAGCTGACTGGCTGGAAATGTTAGTCTGGCTTAATACGGGTGCCTTTCTTCCTAGTATTCCTAACCTGAAGCCAGACCAGAAGAGGCCAGAGGTGGCTGTGAAGGGGAGAAGCCTGATGCCAAGCTGCCACTTTGAACTGGAAGACTCGGATTACATCACTGCAAAAAGGCGCAACGCCAAATTGCCGGGACCCAAGGGGGCAGCGTTAGATCTCAACACAAGAGTGGTTGAGTTTGTGACCCTTGGAGTGTGCGGCAGGGACAGCAGGTAGGTGTGGGCATGGCTTTCCCTGTTGGCGATCTCTTTGTCATCCCCCTTAACCAAAGACCTCTCCAGCTACTCCTCCAAGCCCGGGGCACACCTGTACCTTGTCTGTGATGTGCTGCTGCTTGGCTGCCGTCTGTTTGGGGCTAGAACAAGCTGGTCACTGGACCAACTGACTCATTTTTTTGGTCTCTTGATTACTTTCTTCAATGAGGTATGGTTCCATCTCGGGGGAATACTTTGTGGCCAGTACATTTGTCTCTTTGAAGACCATCCTTGGGACATTCTTCATTTTCCGAGATACCAGTTGGACGTGGTTGGTAGAGGCTGCAACCACAGCAGAGAGTAGAGAGGTTTCCCAAGGAGTCTTGCTGGACTTGATTTCACCATTTTCGCTTGATCTTACCATTTTAACGTGCAAGAGTTTGCCTATGTCCTTGCCAGTTTCTTTGTTGATAGCCATTAATCTATAGACACCTGGGAGACAACGAGGGCCCCTAGAAAACAGGTGAAATGTTTGGGCTCCCAGCGTTGTTCCCCTGTTCCAGATAACTCCTTCCAGATGGTGTCCAGGACTTGGCAGTGCGTGACGTTTGCTGCAGAACGGAGTCGTTAACATCTCAACGCCACCTTAGCAGTCCTGTTTCCTTTGCGTTCCCAGGAATTTCGTGGTTATGAACCCAACCAGTTCCGCATATTCCTTCCAGTGGATTTGCCAAGACCGTGAAGCCCCACGAGAGCAGGTGGCTTTCGTCTGCCTCACAAAGAGAGGTCGGATCCAACCAGGGAAGAAAGCAGAGGTGGGTGCAGAAAATTAAGGAGGTAGATGCAGTACATGTGCGTGGCAGTTTAACAGCAGCTGTGTCTACACTTACTGGGCGTCCCGCCTCATCGTGAGCTTGCCAAGACCCCAAAAAAATGTTTGATTGCAGTGTAAATGAACTGGCAGATGAACCTGTTCTCGCCCTGCACCCCACATCTGCCACTTTGCTGGGCCACAAGTGACAGAGCAGCCTATCTCTGAGCTCACAGCAGCATAAGGTGGAGGTTCCTAGAGTTTCTAGGTGGTATTAGGCTGCACCCCCTCCCCTGACCCTTTCCTTCATTTGCTTCTTTCTCCCCTAGATGAAGTTTGAATTCATCCCCCGACACCTGGACATCACAGAATCGTTCTGGCTCTTCACAGTCCCTGAGCAGAGCATGTCATTCCCGTTCCTGTTGGTTGGCAATGCCACCGACCCGCTAGTGACTCTGGACAGATCCCACCTGAATTTCCACTTGCAGTTAATCGGTGAGCACTGTGCTTATTCCTTACACCCTCAGATGTGGAGTTCTGCTGGGCCCCAGCATTCCCGTTGCTCCAGCAAGGCTCCAACAAAGAAGCTGGAAATGGAAAAGGCCACTTGTGAGCAGATCATCCAGCTCTTGGCACCCAAGTGTACGAGGGAGAGGAAGGGGAAGGGAGGAAGGCACGTGTCTAGGGGACAGCGTACAACTGGGGATTTGAGGGTGGTGCCGGGGAGCCCAGCAGGTCAGAAGTGCATTTTCACGTTGGCATTCAGAGCGTGCCACGCTGCAGGCAACGCTCCTCACAGGAAATGGGCTGCAGGAATCAGAAGTCAGGAGTACAGTGGGCAGCAGTGTTCTAGTGGCCAGAGGAAGAAAAGGTTTTCAGCAACTGCTTTGTCCTCTCACCAGGGCACAAGGCACGCCGGACTGTCTATATGATCAACAGTGAGAAGGAAGCCTTCACGTTTGCTTTCAGAGAAAACTCCCTCTATCCAGAGGGATGCAATGCCTCTGTGAGAGTTGAGCCCCTGAAAGGCTCCATCGCTCCCCTTTCAAGGTAAGAGGGCTCACAAGTTCCCTCTCCTGCGTGCCGAATGTCGTGCCATCATTTTGCTGTTGAGGTTTTCTCCCCTCTGCAGTCACCAGGTGACTCCCAGCAGAAGCATCCTTCTGCTTTGTTGACACCAAGAAGCTGCAGGTTTCTCCCTCGAGTGGCTGCGTCTTGGTTACGCCAGTCTTCTAGGCCCCCTTCCTGGAGAAATTCAGGCTTTGGATCCTGTAATGTTGATGACAAAAGTATGTTTGGGGGTGGTTTGTGACCCCCTGAGCCAGCAGCCCTAAGCGTGCAAGGTCTCTTCTCTCTGTTCCACCACACACGGTCTACGCGAAGCCACCAAGAGCAGCAAAGCACACAAGCAGCACCGGGCTTACACCGCTAGCCGTGTTTTGCAGGATCACTTGTCAGAAAATAGATGCTCTTTGCTTGTAAACCACAGCCAAGACTTGCAATCCAACCTGATCATGAGTTCAAGCAGTACAACAGGTCACTAGCTCATCTGCTGATCCACCGTGAAGGTCCCTGCTCCCTGTCTGGGTGCAAGGAGAACACGTTAGCTCCGGGCAGCTTGGCTGTGGTTTAAAAGATGTTGGATTGTGACTTGCTGCTGGGTACATGATAGGAGGGCACCTTTAGTAATTCCTTAAATCCCTGTAGTTTGGTTTTGTTGGATCACGTGCCCAGAAGTTGCCCACAGAAATTACACAGAGGGATTTTGTCACAAGACCTGGATGATTCCTCTTTGCAAAGAAGG
>NW_009711978.1:0-2851 GCF_000703405.1 Apaloderma vittatum
CCGTCGCCTTTTTATTTTCTTTTTGTCCGTGGTATGTCACCTAGGCCTGAAATCTGGCTAATGGGGAGGCTGCCCCAGCTGGCTGCAGCTGCGTGCCAGAGGTGTGGCACCTGTGTGCTTCTGGGGAACGGCAGGGTCTTGCACATACCTCTGCGGCAAAAAGTCTTGGGGCCTTCCACTTTTCCTCTCCTTCATGCAGCTTTTGCATTCTGGGTGGAGCCAGGCCTCTGGCTGGGTCCTAGTGGTCTGATGGGGCCGCTGGTGCTGGTAACAGCCCTGCTGGGATGTCACTCATGACCTGGTTGTTGCAGCAGGGCCCTGGCAGCTGTGGCTGTTGCACGTGGAGGCTTTGTTAGTATGGAATGAGTGACATCCCAGAGGAGTACTGGCATCTCCCTTGGGGCCTTGGGGCTCACTTTGAGTGTCTTGCTCAGATGTCACACCCAGAGGAATTGGCCGTCCTGGCAGATGAGGACCTGCTTGACTTCCTCCTGAAGGATGATGGTCCCTGCCCTGAAATCCCAGGGCGGGAGAACAGTCTGCTGGAAGACTGGGACCTGCCAGAGCCTGAGGTGAGTCCTTCAGGAAGAATTGCCATTGAGTTGTGGGGAGGTTTGGTCCCATGGTTGTTACAAGCTTTTTCTCTGCAGCTCCTGAACAAGGAGATGGATGATTTCATCAGCTCCCTGCTGAGCCCCTTTGAAGACCAACCAGACGTGCTGCAGGGTTACTCGCCTGCTGACAGTGACAGCAGCGTTTCTGAGGATCAGAATCTGTCCCACAGCCCTGGCAGTGACTTTGCCAGCAGCCCTCGGAGCTCAGACATTGTGCAGTTTGATCACAACTACTCTCTCCATCAGAACTGGCCCACGCTTCAAAGTGTGCGGTCTGAAATGGCAGAAAGAGATGTTTCCATTGACCTTGGTAAGTGGTTGTGCGTGAGCTGTTTCTGTCCTGGCAACAGGCAGAAAAGCAGTTCCACGTTGGGGTTGTCAGGAAGGTGCCAGGCAGCAGTGGAGAAAGCTGAGCTTGGTGACTTTCTGCTGCCATAAAACTGTGATTTCGTGCTACTCAAAGCTGGCTGGTTGAGTGCTGCCTTGCTGAGGCCCACAGCCTGACTCTGCTTTCCTTCCCCAGAGACATGGATGGGTTTGGAAGGTACAGGTGAGGTACTGGAACAGACCTCCAGTGTGCCCGTCGCTGTTGCTGTGGATGCTGGACCCCAGTTCGTGCCCGGAATCACTGTGCAGGTACTGACTGCCGTGCTTTAGGAGGAGTGTGGGCCCCAGCCTTTGCTTCTGCTCACATTTCCACTTCTCTCCTGGCTTGGCTCCTTTGAGTGATATCTCAGAGGAGAACAGGGTGCTGCTTTGGGAGGGCTGATCCTGGTTCTGCAGGCTTTCTGCATGCCCTCTCTGCCCTGGGGTCGACTCCCTTTACTTTGAATTCTCAGTGGGTGTATTTTTGCTGTTTTCTAGTCTGACTTCCCAGAGCTGGTCCTGACAGAGGAGGAGAGGCAGCTCCTGGAGAAGGAAGGTGTTTTATTACCAACCTGTCTGCCACTGACCAAAGTGAGTCCTTGTTACAGCCTGTCATTCCCAAACGGACTTGGACCACCCAAACCCTTCAGCGGAGTAGGGGTCAAAAATGCAGGGTGGTGCCTTGGTGAGCGCATTAGCACCCGAGTGCTGTGATCAGGGCAGCATGTGACAGGGCTTGGTGTCTTCCTCCTTCACTCAAGGCCCAGGAGGTGGCCACCTGCACAGCAGCCCCTGCTTTACTAGTCAGGTAGATACAAGGCGCAGCAAGACCTGGCTGCTGTCAGTCTCCCCACTTGCAACTGCTTGCAGGAGACAGTTACACTACAACTGCCTTTTTCCTCCCACTTGCCTCGTATCTTGTGAGCTGCATGGTCACCACCTCCCTTAGGTCTGCATCACGTGTGCGTCACATCCGAGTGGTGTCCCCCAGGGCTCAGTACTGGAGCCACTCCTGCTTTAAACTTTTAGCAGTGATTTTGGCAAGGGGATAGAATGCACCTGTAGTAAGTTTGCAGGTGACACCCTGCTGGGTGCAAGTGTCTGGAAGGTAGGGAGGCTCTGCTGTGGGATCTAGACAGGCTGGATTGCTGGGCCAAGGTCAATTCCATGAGTTTCAGTAAGGCCAAATGCCAAGTCCTGCACTTTAGTCACAACAACCCCCACCAGTGCTACTGGCTTGGGGAGGAGTGGCTGGAGAGCTGCCAGGCAGAGAGAGACCTGGGGGTG
The DNA here is from genome assembly GCF_000703405.1 of Apaloderma vittatum. Classification (NCBI taxonomy): domain Eukaryota; kingdom Metazoa; phylum Chordata; class Aves; order Trogoniformes; family Trogonidae; genus Apaloderma; species Apaloderma vittatum. The sequence continues at coordinate 2,268 of NW_009711978.1, forward strand.
TTGGTGGACAGCCGGCTGAAAAAGAGCCAGCAGTGTGCCCAGGGGGACAAGAAGGCCAACAGCATCCTGGCCTGTGTCAGGAATGGTATTGTCAGCAGGAGCAGGGAGGAGATCATGTCCCTGTGCTTGGCTTTGGTGAGGCCACACCCTGAGTGGGGTGTCCAGTTTTGGGCCCCTCACTGCAAGAGGGCCATTGAGGTGCTGGAGAGGGTACCAAGGTGGGCTACCAAGTTGGTAAAGGGTTTGGGACATATGTCCTATGAGGAACAGCTGAGGCATCTGGGGCTGTTTAGCCTGGAGAAGAGGAGACTGAGGGAAGATCTCATCATTCTCTGGAACTACTTGAAAAGAGGGTGTAGCGAGGCGGGGTCAGCCTGTTCTCCCTAGTGGCAAATAATAGGACAAGGGGAAATTGCCTTAAGTTGTGCCAGAGGAGGTTCAGGCTGGACATCAGGAAGAATTTCTTTACTGAGAGGGTTGTCAGGCATTGGGCCAGCCTGCCCAGGCAGGGCATTGAGTTACCGTCCCTGGAGGTGTTTAAGAGATGAGTGGATGTTGTGCTGAGGGGGATGAGGTGGTGGTGT
>NW_009711978.1:2864-5965 GCF_000703405.1 Apaloderma vittatum
TTGGCCGGGTTTGCCTCGAAGTGTCCCCCCACCCGAAACTGTTCTATGATTCTATGATCATTCTGCTATTTTGGAGAAGCTGCCGGCCTCATCGGCAGGCTGGAGTTTGCCTTGCCGCTCATGCAGTTCATTTGGTGGTGTTGGAGCGACAGAGGACAAAAGCGCGTGGGTTGCAGTGTTTCTAAGCAGGGCTGAGCGCTGAGATGTATGCAGGATTTTTGAGGGTTGGATTGCCAAGACCCTGGAGGTGGCTGCTAATGAGAAATGGTCCTTGCAGGCTGAAGAGCAGCTTCTTAAGAAGGTGCGTCGAAAGATCCGGAACAAGCAGTCGGCCCAGGATAGCCGTCGCAGGAAGAAGATCTACATGGATGGCTTGGAAAAGAGGTGTGGGCATACAGCAGCCACGCTGTGCCACAGTTGGGGTCTTGCCACCCTGGGCAGAAAGTGAGGCTGACTCCTGTGGTCTTCTAAAGAGGCTCAGGGCAGAGCATGCTCTGTCTTAGCCAGGTACTGGCCTGCCAGGTCCAGCATGTTCTCCAGGTCAGGCCAGCTTGTAACGCAGCCCGGTGTCACTGATCTGCAGGGCTGTTGCGCTGCTGGGAGGTAGCGTCCTAAGGGGTTAATCTGGTGCTTCTCTGTGGCACTGGGCAGGGCCTACCCCTCCCCAAACCTGGTGTGAGATGTCATTCTTTAGGCTTTGCTCCAGCTGGTGCCAGGTAAACCCCAGCCACCTGGAGCTGATGGGTGATTCCCTGAGGGAGAGACTCTGGTGAAGTCCCTGCTATTCACTAACAAAATCTCTCTGTTTTTCCCCCGTGCTGTTCATCTTTCCCGGGAAGGGTGGCAGCCTGCACGGCTCAGAACCATGAGCTGCAGAAGAAAGTGCAGGTGCTGCAGAAGCAGAACATGTGAGTTCTTGTTGGGCGTGGCAGAAGATTTGGTGGGGAATGTTGTTCCTCTTGGGATTGTGCTCTGTCCCTGGCCGCAAAAGGGCAGGAGAGGAGTGCAGCTCTTTGTTCAGCTGCTGCATTAACCTGCACTGCCTGCTTTCCTGCAGGTCACTGCTTGAGCAGCTGCAGAAACTGCAGGCCTTGGTGAGACAGTCCACTACCAAAACTACCACAGCAAGCACCTGCATCATGGTGAGTGGCTTCAACCCCAGTGTCTGTGAAAGGGTCTCTGCTCTCCCCATAAGTATGGGAGAAAGGTGTTTATTGGGGCTGGTGATGTCCTTCACTGAGGGTTTTGCTGTTCTTCCTGTTTCCAGGTCCTGGTTCTGTCCTTCTGCTTCATTCTGTCTCCCAGCTTCTACTCATTTGGGAGCCGAGAGCTGCAGCCAGAGCTGAGAGGTGAGTGCTGGGGGGCTAAGGCATGGTTCCAGGTGAAGTACTGCCCTCTGGGGCAGAGCACCTTCCTCAGAGACAGCCTGAACTCTGGGGCACCTCCAACTCCGCAGGCCCTTGCCTGGTTTGGCTTTGCTGCCTTGCCCCAGCTCCAGACTCCTCCTCATCCATGTTGTGGAGGCCTGCCTGGGGCAGGGCCCTGTGCCAGGGGCAGTACCGGAGCTGGACGTATCCAGCCCCTCCTGGAGCATAAGCTGTGCTTGTGCCTGGCAGCGTCCTCTCCCTGCCTCACTGGGAGGAGGCAGCCCTGGTTGGACAGCTTGTTTCCCGTTTGTGGGCTCTGTGTTGGCCTGTGATCGGATCAGGACCACGAGAGGCTGGCGTGCACCGCTTTCAAGGCAGGAATGACAAGGCTGTCTCTGACTCTCTTGCAGTGCTGTCACGGCAGATCCGCGAGGTTCGTCAGGCTGCACCTGACGTGCCGGAGGAAGCTGTGCTGGAGAGGCCCAGCCCAGAGCCTGCGGATCCCTCGTTGTTGGGCAGCCTGAGTCAGTCGTGGGAAGAAGAACAGAGTCCGCCCAAACCCAGTCCTAGCTCTGCTTTCAACAGCAACTCGTCCTTCGACCCTCCGGTGACAGCAGGCTCCGAGCTGGGCCCTGCCCAGCCGCAGGAGCAGGGCACTCAGAACACACCGTGGTGTCGGCTGCGTGGAGAGCCAAGCGGCAGGAGTGGGTGGAACGCACGGCCGTTGTCGTCATCCAGCAGCACCGTGCAGATGAGATGTGACTGCTGCCTCCTCCTTGCTGGGGTGGCCCAGGGCACCCTGTCGAGCAGGGGCAAGCAGAGCTGTGTTAACAGGTAATCTTTCAAAGCAAATGCTTTTGAACACTCCTGACTGCTGGCAGCTCAGAGAGTTTACCAGGGAGGAACTGCTTTAGGGATGGGCCTGATTTTACACTCTGCTCTGTATGTCCATAGCAGGACCCTATTCGATGGGGTAGGAAATTGTGGAAACTTTCCTGCAGCCTGTGGTGTGGCCTGTGGCCTGTGGGGACAGGTTGTGGCATGTGGGGGGAAAAGCGGTCGGGCCTGAGGTGCCTGTACCTGGTCTGACTGGAGGCAGGTGGTGATGAAGGCCATGACCCTGACTCTTCCCTGAGTGGACGAGGCTTGGTCCCGCAATTCTTACCGTGTCTGGTGGCTGCAAGCATCTGTCCCTTGTCCCTTCCTTTTAATCGTGCAGCATTGCCTGATTTCTGGGTGTGAGATGGCAGGCTGACCCTCAGCACCCTGCCACTGCCACAGCCCGTGTCCGCCCTGTTCCTGGAGCCATGTGGGCAGCTCCTGGCCTGGCTGGGGAAGGGGCTGTGGAGTCTCCTGAACTGTGGGTGCTGCTGCCTCGTGTTGGGGCTGAGCCTTTCCTCTCCCACAGTGCTGGGAGGGAGGCTTCTGATCCACACCTCAGGGAGAGGAGGCATGCCTTGAACCAGACTGCCGAGGGGATGCAGAGCAGAGAACAGCAGAGCTGTTTGCTGTTCTGGAGGCTTTCCTGGCCACAGGCTGTTTTTTCTCAAAGCTGTGTCCTTGTGTGCCTGAGCTTTGTGTGCTGGCTGGGCCAGCTCCAGCTGCGCCCCAAGGCTGTGCAGGAACATGTTGAGCTGCCAAGCGCCATCTCTCCTGGAGTGCAGCTGAGCGATACTTGTTGAGCATCTCTCCTGTGAGGGTGACAGAGCACTGGAACAGGCTGTTTGGGGAGGG
>NW_009711978.1:5997-11018 GCF_000703405.1 Apaloderma vittatum
TCCTGGGGGACCTGCTGTGGGTGATCCTGCTCTGGCAGGGGGGCTGGACTGGATGATCTTTTGAGGTCCCTTCCAACCCCTGACGTTCTGTGATTTGGTGATACTTCAAATCTACACCAGTGATGATGTTTCCTTATTAATGATGTATAAATAAATATTAATGATGTGTAAATAAAACATGCCCTCTGTGCAGCTGAGCTCTCTGCAGCTGTTTTGGTGCATTATTATTCACAAGTAGAATTTATTATTCACAAGTAGAAAGCATGGAACAGGAAACAACCTGAATCCATCCCTCTGACCTAACCACCACAACTGATCTAAAATGGGAACCAAGATTCATTTGTAGCAGGAACCTCTCACAACATCAGCAGATTGATCGTGAAACACCTTGCATAAAAATTCAATACTAGGGAGGTCGAACATAATATCCACAGATCGTACGTGAACTGGACCATATTCTTACTTTGAACTAGAATGAAAGCAGGTGATAATTATTTTTACTATTTCTGTTTGTTCATTCTCGCTGTTAATAACAGTGTAAACCCCTATATTTTAATAAGGTAAGGAAGACAGCCTTTACCTGTCTTTGTAATTTCATGATTTCAAATTCTGGCACTGCCTTTAATGAAATCTGACCGGAACCGACTACCTAGGAAATGTGTAAGTAAACCTGAATGGACAAAAAATTGTTAGCAGATAATCATTAGGTAATGACCCGTGGCTCATGTCTGATGTGGTGCCTCGATGGAGAAACTTACTGAAAATGACAATTGGTTGTTTTTAAATGGACTCAGAAGAATTCAAACCAGTATTTCGTTTGCTCTGAGCTGAGTACTGGTGCAGTTACAGATAATATTGACAGGGTTCAATACCGGTTTGTATGTATGTAGTAGTAGTTCACCTTTTATTATTTCCTTATTCATTAAAGCTGTTCTAATTTATTTTTTATCCAATCTGTAAGTCTCTCTGCTGCGTTCCCCTTTCCTTCCTGTTTGGGGAGAGAGAGAGGGTTCAGTGGCTGGCTCAGCCCTAACCTGCAATACCTGCATCAACTGCTAAGAAATATTCAGAGCAGCGAACAGAAACCCCTCATCACCGTACGTCATAGTGCAGAAGAAATACACCGTGTTTGGAAGAGAGTAAAGAAAGAATGTGACCATTAGTGAGATGTTCTCTTTGGGTGGTCGCCAACAGCCACCACAATCTTTTAATTTCCTGCTCCATCCCATAGTAGTCTCCGGAACAGGCCTTAATTGACTTTGAGTTGTTGTGTTAAAACATTTCATAGAAAAACTATGATGAAGGTGATTTTGCAGGTGTTCTGCTAATTGGCCCTGGGCAGGGGGCAAGGTCCTGCAGAAAAGGACACAGGCCCCAACAGAAGGGTCGGCTCATTGTACTGTCTGTCTCAAAGGATTACAAGAACGAGGCAATGCAGGCTGATCATCCTGGCATTTTAAGCAGCACCTAATCATTACTACATAGGGTCAGTAATAGTTATCAAGAAAGATCCATCACCGATCGCCCCAATATCATCATTCAGGCCCGCAGTCACTGGGGAGCCCTTGTTGCAGCGAGGATCCTGGAGCACCATCCCGGCAACTGGGAAGTCCTACGCAGCGCGTCCACTCGTAGGCGAGGTCTCCAAAGTCGCTGCAAGAGAGTCCAGCTTTGATACTATTAAATAAGCAACCTCACAGAACTTCGAACATGGGAACATCGGGTGTTGTTCGCTCCGTTGGATTCCTCCCACAGCCTGGCCAGGGCTAACGGAAAAATACAAAGGAGTCTCCCTATCTCTTTTGGTCCTAAATCGCGTATTTTTCACCCAGGCCAGGCCTCTGCTCTCACGGTCTTGTAACATGCTTCTAACAATGCAAGAGGCAGCTCGTTTCCCCAGCCTTACACCTGCCTTTTAGCTAAAGGAAGATCAACCTGCTGGTTCCCACCGCACTTTTAGTCTTAGAGCAAAGCTTTTACAGATTGGCATTGGAATATATATATATGTGCTAAAATAGCTTACCAATACATTACATATGTGATTAATACTATATAGTGTGGGGTTGTGAGGTTCACCTATAGGCCAACTTCAGTTCAGGGCCTAGGATTCAGGCCCTAGCACTACAGCAGGTTCTTACCATTAACTTTAAAGGCCGTGCTACAAGCACCGTCGGAAAAACAGGAGATGCGCACCGCAGATGTACCTCGTACTTGCAGACCACCGCAGATTCTTTTGAGCCTTTACAGCAGAAAGGCTGATCGCAGTGAATCGGTGGCCGGTGACTATTCCCTGAGAGAGATAAAAGCCCTACAGCACATAGCCAGGTGGGAATCTAAAGCATCCTTTTTTCGTGAACGGTTGCAAAGACCACAACTGGGTGGAGGAAAAGATATTCTGCCTCATCTTTGGTCCAGTTGTTGATATAGGCTGCTGCAGCTTTTGCATTTTTTAGAGAACTGTGCCTTTTTTTTACTCACTGGCAGCTTTATTCACTTGACTAGAAACGCAGGTGACCGACACCTACATACATTTCCTCAAGCCTATATACAGCCAAGATTGCCTCACCCTGCCTGACCCAAGTGAAATACTTCTGTTCAAGGCAGAATGAACGGATAGGGAGCAGAACAAAGGGATGGAAAAGGGAAAAAAAAAGAGTAATGGACTGCAGGACAGAGAAGAAGGAATTAAATAACAGACATAGGGAGCATGACAACAACAGAGAGAAAGAGAGCAGGACAGCACATGCTATTTGCTAGCCGAGGTTGTTCCCCTGTTACTACAGCGCCCACTATAAATCATGTTCTTGTAAGCCGTGCTGCCTTTGTGCTTCTGCTGGACTGATGCCGGTGGATGACAAAACACATCACAGTCAGGGCTCAAGAAAGCTGGGAGCTGAAACGGCTCTGAGAATCTTGCTGCAGAGCTGCTCTTGTGACCTCGCGTGTTTCATCACCATGGACACGCGCGGCTTACAAACCTGCTGCTCCTCAGAGATCACCGTCCGGCCAACAGCAAATGCTCTCCAGTAAACCAGGAACAGCAAGCCAGAAGCGTACGTCTGGAAAATCTGTGAAGACCAGAGGAGCAGGAAAGGTCAGTGCTTTTTTAAAAACCCCCACATTTTGTGTAATACCAACTTTAGCAAGGCCTTTGTTCTCTGTGCAAATTTAGTCATTTCTCTGACATTCATAAAGCTCTACCATTATGTTCTCCCGAAAACCACACAACTAGTATTGAACTGAGTTAGTTCTACCACTTGTCTGTTGGGACACCCTTCTAGCTCTGCACGTCTGTTTCCCAAAATGCAGCTGCGCTGATTTTGGTGCAGATTCTGCTGTCTCCCTATACCCACTCCACTTCTGATGCTGCTGCCACACTCCCAGCTTGGAACCTGTTCTTCTACCACTATGACAGGTGATTTTAGTACATTTATTCTATTTTATTCGCCCATCTACTTGAATTTTGCTTATTTTCTTTACAAAGGGCCACCAGCTGTATTGAGATGATACAGCAACTTCTAGTTACAAATGTTCATTAAAACCATCAAACTTGTCACATTTTGCAGTTCTAAATCCTTAATTGCATTGTTCTCTTTTGAAGTAGTTTAGAAATTCAGCACACAAAGTAGTACTCACTCCTTTATTTTCCTATTACGTCTGCAAGAATCATTAATACTGATGCATTTTCCTTCCTTTAGTATTTGTTGTGGACTTAGCTGCCTCTTATATTGCAGGGATCTCAGCAAATTTAAGACATCATGTTGCATGTTAAAAGAAAACCTGAAGCTCCTCCTGAAAGTAATGCTTTAAAAAAATTGGCAAATTCTGAACTTAGGATTTTAGGCACAGTGCTCAGAGTCTGAATATATATTCAGATAATTGTATTAGGACTTACTATTATTTCTACAATTCCCTGCCTTGTTCAAATCACAAAAGATAATGTCTGATTATTAGACATCCCTTTCCTATGATGTATTATATTTTAATAACTTGCTATACACAGAAGATGGGTTTTTAAAAGCAATATATAGGGCATCAACCATCATTCCATCACCTTCACCTGGTACCTCACAAATGTTACAAAACATGTCTTCTAAGGTATTTCTCCAATTCAGGAAGCGTTTAGCTAAACCTACCAGTGCGAGCCTGCACCACACAGACAAGGCCAACAAAACCAACACTCTGAACGTAGAGGAAAAAGCACAGATTTCAGATTTTCAGAGGTAATTTTGTGGTGAGTGTTGGGCACAGACTGCCTGGTCAGGAGGAAGCAGAGAGGTTTCTGGGGGGCACCGATGGCGCAGTGCTGGCACAGGACATCAGGGACCTGGCAAGAAGAGGTGCTCTCCTGCACCTGATACTCGTGGACAAGGAGGTTCTGGTTTGGGACGGGAAAGCTGGGCACAGTCCTGGCAACGGCAACCACAAGATGACGGAGTTCAGGATCCTGAGGAAACGGAACAATGCAAATAGTAGGGTCATCATCCCAGACTTCAGGAGAGTAAATTCTGAGCCACGGGACATGATCCTGGAGAGGAGTCCAGGAGAACAGGCTCGTTTTCAAGCAGCACATCCTCCGCTCTCCGGAATGGTCCATCCTTATTGGATGGAAGTCAAACAGCGGTGGCAGAAGGCCTGCGCCAAAGGCAAAAATGCTCCTTACAAAACTCAAATGTAAAAATGAAGCAGACAAGAGGTGGAAGCAGGACCATGCAGTGCAGGAGAAAAAAAAAGATACTGTCTGGGTGTGCAGGAATGGTGTTAAGAAAACCAAAGCCCATCCTGAATTGAGTATAGGAAGGGATGGGAATGGCAACAACGTCTTCTACAGGTATACAAGCAGCAAAAAGATGACTAGGGAAACCTGGCCTCTTAGCTGAAAGGAGCAGCGGGCCTAGTGACAAAAGGATGCTAAAAAGACGGAGCTACTCAGTGCATTGTTTGCATTGGTCTTGTCGTGGTTTGACCCTGGCCGACAGCCAGGTACCCACACAGCCACTCTCTCACTCCCCCTTCTCCAC
>NW_009711978.1:11238-17023 GCF_000703405.1 Apaloderma vittatum
TCTAGTAGCTTCTTGCAGAAGCCACCCTGCAGCTCCCCCGCTGCCGCCACCAAAATCCGGCCAGGCCAACCCAATACCAGTCTTTATTGGCAAGGCTTACCTTCCATAATGCCAGGTCCCCGAGGTTGGGGAGAAAGTCTGGAGCAAGGAAGACTTGCCCTCGACAGAGGAGAATCAGGCTAGGAAATATTTAAACAGAAGGACATATGCAATTCTGTTGGACCCAACAGGATGAACAAAGTGAAAGAGAAACTTTTTTACTGTGAGGGTGGTCAAACGCTCAGAAGGTACAGGTTGCCCCCTCAACCCTAGAGATATTCAAAACCTGACCAGACACAGTCTTAAGCAACCTGCTCCGGTTAACCCTGCTTTAAGCAAGCGGCTGAACTAGACAATCTCATGCGGTTCCCTCCAGCCTCAGCTATTTGGTGTTTCTGTGAATCTGTCCTGTCAGCAGTGAAGGAGAAACTTGGACTGAGTGGCACGTATCGGACCAGAATTCTCAGGCGCGTAGTGTGAAGCGGTGTCTATCTGGACACAGTGCAGAGGTGCTGAAGCAGGATGCAGCCTAGAAAGGCATTTCCAGTCAAGGCCAAAAGAATGGGAATAGTGCTTCCACTGCAAGCCACTGCTGCTAACCCCCAGCATGAATGCAATCTGCTCACCCAGACAGTACCTGAAACCATTAGAGTATCCAAATAAAACCAGATCACGGTATTTGACCCACTATGAAGTGCTTTTTCACACACCCACCACAGGCAGATGCAGTCTATTGCAGAAACACAAACAGATTATCTAAGATAATATTGTGCTTTGCAATCAGTAATTTGACCAGTACAAATAGGAAATAACAGGAAGAAAGAGAAGCCTCTCATTTGGCCTTAATTAAACTGTCTTTATTGAGGGCTATTATCTTCTCAGCAAGAGAGGACCCAGATAGAACAACTCCCAACAGCACAGAAGACCAAGGCATCGGCTTGGATACCGACATACGCCCACAGAACCTTATCATCTTTCTCATAATAGAGTCAAACATTTTGCCTTAATTTGGCCAAAACACCAAAGCAAATGTCATCTTACGCATCTATAATAAAATCAAAATAGAACACAGATAAAGAAGCCCAGATGAATAATCCAGATGCAGAACTGATGCAGCCCATAACGTTCTGCCATGATCTCCCACCCACCATCTCTGAGGGAAGAATGCAGTCCTACGCAACCAGAAAGATCACATCTGCATGGCACAGTCAACGTTCCATAAAACCCATGGCACACATCTGACAGGGTGATTCTTTAGCCATTATCCTCTTTATAGTCATTCTTTCACTCTCTCTGTATTCATAAATATTTAGTTAACTGTGTCATATGTCTTTCAAAGTCCCTTCCAACCCCTGACATTCTGCGGTTCTGTGTCATCTCAAATGATATTATAGTTAAGATGATGACCAAGAAGATACCAGTTTGTTACCTCAGGCAGTGGAAGGATAAGAACACGGTCTCTCTCCAAAGTGAGCAAATACCTTGATTGATCATTGAAGCCCTAGGTTAAGACTAGTTGCAACATTTCCTTTTCTGCTCTCATTTCATAAGAATACCAAATTAACTTGCTAAATCCATGAAGAGGATGCAGCTGTCTCTTCAAATACAAATACAGGAATCTAGCTCTGATGGAGGAACAGGGCTGGATCTGTACTGCTGACCCTAACATTTTCTATAGGTAGCTTCTAGTGCAGCATGATGACTTAGCAGTTATATTTCAGAATTCGCTTTCTGAATTTGCAAGTCTTAGGCATGCCTCTAGTAGCACTTCAGTACTGACTTTGATGCCGAAGTTTTAAAGACAAGATCTACCACCTACAGAAAGACAGCACAGAGTGTACAGCCATAATAATTCACCAGTGGAATTTGACTTTTGTCCTGGTTTGAGCTAAATTTAGGCACATCTCTAGTAGCACTTCAGTACTGACTTGATGCCAAAGTTGTAAAGACAAGATCTACCACCTATGGAAAGACAGCACAGAGTGTACAGTCATAATAATTCACCAGCGGAATTTGACTTTTGTCCTGGTTTGAGCTAAACAGCCCCGATTCTATTCAATGATTCTTCTCTCCAGCTCAGTCTCCTCTGAGAGACTGCACTTTCTGAAGTTAACAGCATGTTTCCGCAGACAGTGCCTGCTACTAGAAGTGATAACGCCTGATGTTCATAGTCACTACCAGGGACGGGTGCGCTGATACTTTCTCCCGCAGAAACCAAGGTCACCAATCCATCTTGTGCCCCACGCTGGGGTGCCATAAAGTAAAAAGTCGCAGGTAAAAAAAAAAAAAAGTCACAGGTAAGTGAAAAGTTGCACCTCTGGAGAGGAGCACACAGGAAAAGTGACCCAAAACGGACCAACAAAGTATTCTATTCCATACACGTCGTACTCAGTGTAAAGCTGAGGGGTCATTAAAGCCTCTTTTTCACTGGCCGGCATCCAAGGAGGACTCCGTCTGATCTCCTGCCTTCAATCTCGATCCTGAGTTCCCAAATCCAGCTCCTGTGCCCAGATCCCCTCGGCCACTGAGCCTGGGGCTGCCCCGGTGCTGCTGGCTCTGCCCCGTCAGTGGGGATGGCTGTCGGGAGGCAGTTGGGTTCAATCCCGGTTTGTTTATCTTTGCATATATTACATTATTTTAATTATTTCCTTATTAATACTATTATTGTTTCATTAAAGCCCGTCAGTGGGGATGGCTGTCGGGAGGCAGTTGGGTTCAATCCCGGTTTGTTTATCTTTGCATATATTACATTATTTTAATTATTTCCTTATTAATACTATTATTGTTTCATTAAAGCTGTTTAAGTTTTTTTGGTTTTTCTCCAACCCATAAGTCTCTCTGCCTTATCCCCTCTTCCCTTCCTCCTCTTGGGGAGGGAGAGGGGTTAATAAAGAGCATCTGTCACTCGTTTAGTGGCCGGCCCAGCCCTAGCTCATAACAACTTTGTACTATAGAAATAACATGACGCTGTATGACAAAAAAAGAAATTTTTAAAAGATGTGTATTTTTAGATTAGCAGAACTACTTCCCAGTTCACTAGGAATGTAAAACCACAAATATGTAAGTGCATGCGTGCTTCAACTCGAGACATAGGCCACATACGAAAAAATTTAGGTTAAACATTTTAGCTGCCAGAATAATCAGCTGGAAACATAAGAATATAAGAGGACACGACTAGGGGAAAAAGCAAAGGTCATACATGTGGCATGAAAGGCTTGCATCGGGTTTGTAATTTTTCATTCTGTTACAGTTTGCCAGAGTTTGATACCCGCAGAGTGGAAGATGGCACCGAAGAAAAAGCAGACGAAACAAGACACCCTGAGCGCTGAGAAAAATAAGCAAGGAGCAGGAACCAAGAATGAAAACATAGCCAAGGAACTAAGCAATATGGAAATACTTGTCAAAGAGAGGAAATCGTACCTGCAGAAGGAATGCCAGATTCTCACTGAACATATGAATATATACATGGGAAGAGTGGAGCACTTCCTGCAGGAAAACAAATTCCTAGAAAGGGAGGCCCAGCGGAATCAGGAAGAGAGCAATGCTTACCTCTCTTACATAAAAAACCACAGCCAGAAGTGCCAGAATCTGATAATAACATTAAATGACCAGAATCACTCCGATCTGTCTCGAGCCTCGCTGCAGAAAGAGAAGCTAGTCTCACAGTATGCAGAAAAGGAGAAGGAGGTAAGGAGCGCTCTGACGAATATGGAGACAAAGTACTCCCTTATGAAGAAGGAGGCTGAAGACCTGCAGCCTTTGAAAATGTCATCTCTTCAGCTGGAACGAACGAAAAAGATCAAAGAGCTGGAGAAGGAATTGCTGGTCACAAAGATACATCATTCAGACGAAATGCACAACGTAAAGATCAGATTTCTGCAGGCCAAGGCTGACTACAACACGGACTCTCATCAGAAGATCCAAGCTCTCACCAAGAGAGCAGAAGACGCAGCGACACGATCTCTAATTCAGCACATCAAACAAGTGAAAGAAGAGAATAGCCATCTGCTCCAGGAACTGCTCAGACTCATCGAATACTCAAAAATCCTTAAAGAAACCAAAGTTCAACTGCTGGAGGAGCAGCAGCAGCTTGTTCGGGAGGTGCAATACATCCAGGACATGGCACACACGCGCCACAGCCTGCACGAGCACGAGGCACACAGTGCAAGTGCCAAGCTCTAACAGCCTGTTCAGACGTGTCCATTAACCTAAAAAACCACTTCTCCACTCCTCACTTATGTCAATATACCAGTAGGCACGGCCAGACTGTCGGCTGCTGTTAGTATCAGTTAGGTAACAGTCCGCAGTAGTAAATGCTTTGTGGGTGGACGAAAGGATTGGTTTACGCAGGTCAAGCCCAGCGTGCAATCCAGACCTCACCTTGAACTTTCATGACATTTGTATTAAGACATTTGAAACTGCAATCCTTTCCTGTCGCAAAATAAACAATGACATTTGCCTGAGAGACTTTGATGTTTCGTTAACTGGTAATTTTTCATGGGCAAATCATACTCTTAGACATAGTGAGGCAATCTCTATGTTACTTTTCACTGCAAACTGCATCCACCAATACCACAGTAGTAACCAAGGTATGCCAGCTCTTACTTTCAGCAACACTCATTATCCCAGATCTTCTACATGGTAAAGACTTTATTTTACCTTCTGCTAGTCTCCAAAGGAGAGAAAACAAATACACAAACAATCAAATTATTTAAACAATAAAAGAAGTTGAGGTATTTGACCCTTGGTCATAACTATCAATATATTCATTGAATATATTCTTATCAAATTTTACTTCCTTCTCATTCTTTTCTTGGTTTAGTATTTTACTTGAGAAGCCAAAGGTAAAGAGTTCTGTTTCTAACAGGCTGCAGCTACATTCACTTCCCAGGTTGAACAGCTCTCCATTTTGATTACCTCATCAACAATGACACCAGAGGTCACCCTTACTCTAAGTTTTAACACTCACGTAGCAAGTGTTCACGCATTCGCACAGTTGAGACTAGAAGGCACCTGAAGGTGAACTAAAGCAGGGACACTTTCAGTGGCTTCTGAGTACCTCCAAGGACAGAGGCCACAGCCCCTCTGTGTAGCCTGTTCCAGTGTCTGACTACATTCACAGAAAAAAAGAAAAATCTTATATTTAAATTGAACTACATTTCAGTTTCAGAATAACCTGGCTCTGCCTTCCCCCCTGCTCCACCTCGTATTTAAATGTATTAGTAAGATTGTCTCAGCCTTCTCCCGGCTAAAGAGTCCCAGCTCTCAGCCTCTTCCCGCATCACAGATGCTCCAAGCCTCAGCCATCTTTGAGGTCCTTTGCTGGACACAATCCTGTATGTCCTTGTCTATCTCATAGCGGAGAGCCCAGATCCGTACAAGATACTCCAGGTGTGGTCTCTCAGTGTTGCGTAAAAGGGCCGGATCATCTCCCTCAAACAGCTGGCAATGCTCCTCCTAGCACAGCCTTTGCTGCAAGAGCACATCTGCTAGCGCAGATCAACCCACCAGGGCCTCCGGGTCCTGCCCTGCTGGACAGCTGCCGGGCTGTACCGCTGCCTGGGGATTATTCCTCCTCGCAGGCAGGACTTGGCATTTTTGCAGTGACAAAGTTCCCCATGCTCCTGTTGGCCCATTTCTCCAGCCTCAACAGCAGCAGCACGACCATCTACTCACAGGCACCTGTTAAATGCTCAGAGTCCAATAGGTTAATTGATAAATTTATTTGTAAAATGTTACAATAAAA
>NW_009711979.1:0-16049 GCF_000703405.1 Apaloderma vittatum
GCCACCAAAAATCTGGCTGAGCCAACCCAATACAATATCTGTTTCTTAATGCTATTTTTAATAGCATTAGCTCTATTGGGAAGTAGAGTAGCTGCATTAAAATTAATAACAGCAACAGTGAAAATGGTATGCTGTAACTGCATCTTGACATGAGGAAAAGATTAAAGATCTTGCATTTGATGACTGACTGATGTTTCCAGTAGTTAGAATGCCTAACAGAAGCTTGTAATGAAGAATATTTTTAGTATTTGCTCAGTGGTTTGGCTGGTTCTTGAGGAGGAAAGTGGGTCATTCTGCATGTGGCTGACCCTTGATGGAAGTGAATGGGAGGTGTACGTAATCACAACCATTGGCAGAGTAGTTCTGATGAGGAATACCTGAAAAAGTCCAAAAACTAACTTTGATCAATGAGATTGCTGTTGTCTAGCAAACACTTTTATACATAAATAACACCTGAGAGCATCTGAGTATAATTCTAAAAGCAGTCCAATAGCTAATTTATCCTTCTAAACCATTTGCGATCCTCCCAAGCGTGAAAGAGACAATACAATGAAACAAATGTTGTTCTACATAATCTCTCTGTTTTCAGTGATTACAGAATTAATATACATAACTAAACAAAATATGGGAGAAGAGCATATAGCAATGATTGAATTTTCCTTAGAATTAATTTTCTTTCTACTGCCATGTGTATTTGGAAAGCAAATACGATAGAACTATATTTACCGTTCTTCTTTCTTGTTCAAAAGGAAAACACTTAAAGCAAAATCATTCTTAGAGGTCTGGGTTATTGAAAACATCCATTAATCCTTTTTGAACCATTACAAAGATAAGGTGTTGCTAATAGAAATGAAGGGCTTTTGGTAGAACTGTCTATTACTTTGATCAATCAGGTTACTGTTTTTGCTTCAAAAAATACTGTCACTGGGAAGAAAATACTTTTTTTAAAAAAGGTGTTGGTTTAATGGTTTCAGCATTAACATGATATTCTTTTGTCTGAATCTGTAATTCCGATAAAGCTGGATATATTTCTTTCATCCAAAAGAAGGACTATGTGCAATGTGACCTGATGGATAGGCTTCTGCTCTGGCTGCCTTATTCATACACATTTGCTTTTTCCTTATCATTATATTTAATTCAAGATTTGCTGTGGTGGGGGAGGGCAGAAAGATGCCAATATTCTTTAAAAATGAACTACAAATGTGACAGCCTTAAAGTCATGACTAATAATTTCAAGTACCTAGAACTCTCAGTTGGCTTCTGTGATATTTAATTAGTTAGAGACGGCTCTGTAGGATTATTCCTTGGTAAATGGTCCTACAGGCACCTGTACTCTGTTACCCTTCCAGACACCTTTCTGCAGAGTTTGGGACTGAAAATTTGACAGTAAACTTCCATTTCCATCTGTGCAGACCATACAGGCAGTGAATCTGGCAGTCTCAGGTGAGATTTTAATGTCTGTATGAATAGTATTTAAACAACTATCTGTGAACAGTGGGGGATGCCTTAGATCTGCAGTTTGATGAAGGATAAAATTTGTAATCATGGGTAGCTTCTATGAGACTGTAGGCATTTGGATGAAGAAGTGGTATTTAAGATGTAAACCTGGAGTGAAACACACTGTGACATCTGTGGACACATAAATAGGCTTTCCATTGAAAAGTGAGGTTTGGACAGTACAAACTGAGCTATGATTTGTTTGGGAGTCCGTTTGCCACTCTTGGATGAGGCTAGTCGAGAGGCGGCGCCCTGGTAGCAGGGAAACTGGATTAAAATGATCTCTAAGGTCCCTTCCAGCTTAGGCCATTCTATGATCTAAATCACCTTTAGTTTTGTATTATGTGTTAGGACGACGGAACCAAGTGATTTTCAGCTGCTGTTGTGATGCATGCACAAGGATGTTTCAGGGATGGTGTTAAGGTTTTACAGCTCTTTAGAATGGACCACGTTATCTTGTTCAGGCTTCATTCTTCATGTATGGTTGGGTTAATTGGCTTAAAATCAAAAGGCAGTTCAATGCTAACCTCTGCAGCAGTGCAGAATGGCCAAAACACTTTGGGGATTTCACTATATATTGTGAAGATGATCAAGTGCTTTGGTTTTTCATTTTTTGCATTAGAGGCAGGGGGAAACAAGATTGTGCATCAGCCAAAAATGGCAGTTTTCTCATATTTCTCAGTTTATTGAAATAAATATGTAGTAAAAATCTATCACGGTTGGCACTTCCCATTTACATTTTCAAGCTAAGGGATGAGACAAAATGCAGACATACTTTTGTGAATTCTATAAGCTGAAATACTGGATTTGGCATTGTTTTACTTTCCAGTAGTATAAGAACCAGAGAAAGCTTTAATGTTTTTTATTACCCTAATGCTATTGTCACTAATTTTTTTCAAATGAGGTACTAACTCTTGCTATAGTCTACATAAATCTCATTTTCTTCTGCCAGTTTCTTAGCTTTCCTGTAATATTATAAAGTCAGTTTAATATCTGACCTTTTAGCCAGCTGACTGGAGAGCAGCCCTGTTGAGTTCATGCAGAAGGGCTTGATTGCTCAGTTGGATAGTACAGTATTTTGGATATGCAGATGTTAGCGATTAAAGTGTATTATCCGTCTTGAACACCACTTGAATTTATGCTGAGGCTTTCAAGTTCTGTTCTTTGAATAGGTGCCACAGTAATTGAATTCTCACATTGTGCACAAAAAGAAGTCATATTTTATGTGCAAAACTGAGAACTCTCCTGATTGTTAAAAATTCACATAAGAGGGCTTTTGGAAAAAAAGGACATCTGACACCTGCAGCAATATTCTAGCTCTCCAGGTTTTGATGGTTTCATATAGAAATTGATTTCTATTACTGACCTAAGACTGACAGGCAAGATGACAATGTGCTGAGCCTTCAGTGTTATTGCAGCTTCCAGAGATTTGTTGAAAAATTCAGTCCATTCCTTTTACCTGTCTTTCCGTGCTCAACTCTTTTTATGGAGCCAGTTAAGTTCCTGTGAGCATGCTGCTAAACGAAAGGAGACTCACAGAGGAAATACCTGGCACCGAAGAGCCAGACAAGGTTACCTATTATGAGAACAAAATGAAGAAAAAAATTTTCTGATGTTAGTTCAGACTGTCCCCAAGAAAGACCTTCAAACACCGAACCTGGAGATTCCAGTGGACTTCTGCTATACTCTTTGCTGTCGCTTCTGTAGGGAAGACAGGAACAGCCAATTTAGTATGAATTTATTGGGGCAAAATTGCCGCCATGTCCTGTCAAAATGCAGGCAACTATTGATCTTTCCCACAATAGGAAAGATAGGCCTCAGAGACAAACTGAAATTGAAGGATATGAGCTTGCAAAAGTGGAGGTGAAGTGACAAGCATTCTTTTAAAGAAAGCATGGTCTTGCAGAATAGTAACAATAATAGCTGAGCTCTGGCTAACAGGTTAAAGAAAATAGTGATTTGAATGAAGGTCATATTTTCCTGAATCTCATGCAACAGAGGAGGCCTGATGAGAGAATTTTGGTATTTCTATTTTTGTTGGAGAGCCATGGGAGTTTTCTGTCTGCTTTCATACTGCAGTGATAGGCTCAAGTGACTGCTGCCAGTTAAGCAGCTGCTGTTTACTCAGTGGGAGTCCTATACCACGTTCACAAAGATTAAAGCATGGGTTAAGGTCAAAGCAGTCACCATTATGGCAGTACTGGGGGCTGATCAAAAATATTAAGAGAGTGGAAAGAAAAAAGGGTTGCATGACCATGAACGCCATTTTCCATGGTCCGTGTTTAATAGAAAACCTAAACTTAAGTCCTTGAGGCTCTTGCTGTCAGAAGCAGAGCTACAACCCCATGTGAAGGCAGTGAGACCTGTAGTTGTTCAGGAATTCTGTAGACCTGTCTTTGTGTTTCACAAAAAGGGATAATGTGCAATGAATGTACTGTTTTTGAAGAGGTGGTCTAGATTCTTTTGTTCTAAGAACAGTTGGAAGTTCTTCAGCAATAAACCACTTCTCCAGCTAACACGTTGAAAAGAATTGGGCCAATCCCAAGTTTCTGATAGGAGCTCATGAAATCCTTATACCTAACTCCAGTGTTTACAAAAGGGCATAAATTTCTAACAGCTACTGATGCTTGGGTTTCGGCGTCTGCATATGCTGCCTCATCCATAGTTAAATGACCATTTTATTCACATATATTCCTGTTACTGCATTTTCAGTCTTTGTTAGGACTTTTAACTTCAGAAAATACTTGTCCAGACGTTTTGCTGTTGTGCCAAATTTTCCAACTATCCTATCATCAGGGAGCACTCACACCTCCTAAGGTATGACTGACAAAAACGTGTTTTTCGATTGAGTTCTGCCAGAAGTATTTGTATAAGACAAATAGGACCTCGAAAGAGAAGAGACTCAGGCAAGACAGTGTGATAAATCCTTGTGCAGAAACATAAATGATTTAGTATATTATTATGAATTATTAATAATGTTTTATCAGATGGACTTGAAAAGCTTCAGCACATTATTGTAAACACTGCACCATTTTGAGTGACTCCAGGTATGATTAAAGGAAAAAGCAAGATAGAAAACAGAGCTAGCTGTAGGGACTAAAAGTCTCCAAGGGTCACAGAGGGAAAAGCTTTGAGTGAGAGAGCTTTGATCAGTGCTAGCAGATGAGCAAAAAAGAAACCCATCAGTAATTTCTGACAAGCATAAAGTGTTGTGAAAGTACAAATGCTAGAAAATAAATGTTTTCATCAGAAGGAAGGTTACCAGTTAAAATACGAGATGTAAGAAATGTTTCCCAGTGAAGTTGGTCATTGTAAACTAAGAACAGATGTGCAACCCTTTCCTGGAGTGGTATGTCTGAATCACTGCAGTGACTTCAATTCAATCCATGTGTCCTCATCCCATTCAAAACCTCAGTGAACATCTCTCACTTTGGAACTGCAGGAGTTCACATCACATGCTGCATGAAATCCTAGTTATTGCTTCAAGTTTTTCCCTCTGCCTTTGAGGCAAAGGCCAAAACACTCTGGAAGGAGTTACCCGAAGTTGGCCATGCAGAGCAGGGACCTCTGGCTGCCCGGGAAGGGCAGACTTGGCCCTTTGTAGGGTGGCCATTGCTCTCTGTCCAGAATTTGTAACAAGCCTTGCTTCATTGCTCTTTCGTAAGATCGCCCTTAGGCTAACTTCAGTTTATGCCTTTGTCTAAAATGTATTAAAAAATTTAGTAACTTTTACTGTATGGGTTAGTCATCTGCTTGGGGAGAAGTTTCATCAACGACTTGCATTTTCTGGAGTGCGCTTGGCATCATCAAGCCACACACGGCATCTTCCACACTGTGTATTGGAGTGCACACGTACATGTAGACACAGTGCTCTGCTACTCCTAGGTAAAGTTTCCCAAACTTCTGAACTGAAAAAAAATGCTTATTTTGTGACTTCATTTCCGACTTCATGTTGATAACATCTTCTCTCCCTGCTTGCCTAGCCCTCTGTGTCATTTTCTTTTAACCTTTCTCAAGCCTAGTGCTCTGATATAATTCATCTTTTCTTTTCTTTCATGTCTTGAATAAACAGTTAATGTTTTCAAAGATGCACAGGGCAGCCTATTGTGAAGATAAACATATCAAGGTCTTTGGGGACTCAAGAGCACTTCTGCATCACAGATAACAGTCAGTTTCCTTAGAGAAGGTTTTCCCAAGTCTAAACTAGTTTTTCTTCTCTGATGAAAGCTGAGATTCTCGAGGACAGCTTAAAAGTTTTTCTCTCCAGTATCATGCTAATTCTTCATCTTCCTAAGGCAAGAGCATCCTGCTTTCTAAAAGGAATAGATATAATTAATGTATTAGATATATATCTTGACTGCAGCAGGGATCCAATATTCTGCTCAGTTCTTTGATGACCTCCTCATG
This sequence comes from Apaloderma vittatum, assembly GCF_000703405.1. Taxonomy (NCBI): domain Eukaryota; kingdom Metazoa; phylum Chordata; class Aves; order Trogoniformes; family Trogonidae; genus Apaloderma; species Apaloderma vittatum. The sequence goes on from NW_009711979.1 coordinate 5,905, forward strand.
GTCAAATGTAGTGTAAAATGACAGCTTTTCAATTAACTTCTGGCACTTGTTTTCTCTTTCTTTGTCTCTGTGGTCAACTGAGGTGCTGAGCCTGGATTCCCAGTGGTAGAGGAATAATATGGAGTATGAAATCTTTCATGGAGTTTTCTCTCATGAACTTCAAAATATATTTTTATGCTTTGAGCTATTTTTTCTATAATTTTTAAGGTTTTGGAGAAGAACACAATGCAAGGCCAAGCTCTTTTTGTCAGCTACAAAATAGGGAAAGGCACTACAGGAACTGCTGTTTGTTGAGGCGGCACGGCGGTGTGAGTCGCTAGCTCGCGTACCCTGGGGAATTTTTGTGTGTTGACAAAGATGCATTGGCTTAGATACTTTATGTGTGAAAGCTCTAAAGCGTTGGGTGAAACAGATATATTTTTAATGCAGATTCTAAATAAATAAATAAATAAATAAGGAAAATGTAATGAAGGAAAGTTGAAAGGTGTTTACAAACAAAGAGCATGTAATTCTACAGGTCGGTTCGTGGAAAATTTGGAAGAAAGCAACATACATGCTCGTTTGATAATTTGCATTTGGGCAAGGATAGGGGTTGTTACACTTTGTCTTTTGACCTCTTAGGGAGCAAAAGCTTAGCAGGTAAAAAAGCATATATCTCCCTCTCTTCTGATAAAATGAACAGTTTTTTCTATAGCTTGGGAGAAATATTTGGAAGGAGTCTGTCATAGCCTATACAAATGTGTGCCTGAGCTATCTGACAGTCAGTTATCCTGAGATTTAAAAAAATGACAAGGGCTTGACTGGGGATGTCCAGCACGGATGCTCCAAAGCTACTACCTAGTGAAATTTCTTTCTATGTGAAAGGTCAGCAACCTTATCCACATTTTAAAACCCAGAAAAATAGTTGGCAGAGTCAAAGATAACTTTACATGCATGCAAAATATTATTCTTCAGCTGAATATTTAAACCCTTTATTTAATGGAACATAACCTTTCTGGTATTCCCAGCAAACTTAGAATTGCTTCAATAAGCTTTTGCACAATGTTAACTCTGTCTGTAGGAAGAAAAAGGCTAAAAGGTTTCCCACTGCAGAAGGCTCTGTGGGTGGATGTGTTAGACTAGGCTATGGATCCAGATAAAAACAAAAGCAATACTTCTATCTGTAGTAGTACAGCTTAAAAGAAATAATTTAAAATTAGAATTTATGATAAAGTTTCCTTTTTTAGTATTAGGTACTAGTAATCCGTATTACCTATTTACAATATTCTTATCTTATTTGCATTTATATAATGCATTGTTTAACAGGAAAGTTATTCCATTGCTTACAAAGTGTTTTGTTGTTTTTTTTTTTAAGCAGAAGAGTAAATCCAGAAGGCAAAATATAGTGTTCTAAAAAGTATCACTGAAAAATATCTAAAAGTGCAAAGAACATGGAAATTCTAGCTCAATTCTAGCTGCAAATCAAAAAAAATTTCAAATAATTTTAGTGGACTAGAAAATCTTTTTGTTGTGGACTGATATTCACATGCATTTAAACAAAATGAATCTTTTTTTTCCCTCTTTAAGTCCAGGTTTTTATGTATTTTAAAACTGTAGATATGTTGAAATGTTACTTTCAAATGTCATTGTGACTAAATAGTTTGCAAAAAGGTAACAGGATTTTAATGAATTACATGGAAATATGTGATCAGTTTAACTTCTTCTGCTTTTATTTTCTCCAGACCTGTTGGTTTTAATGAACTTTTCTATCTGTGAAATAGTTTTACCTAGCTCTACTTTTTAGTAAAGGTGGCAACAACTTTATCATGGATCAAAATGAGAGTTAACTCAGGTTCCAGTTCTGTGACCATTGCAAACCAGTTTTCTAAATTTTCTTGTGACTTTGTTTGCCTCTACACTAAGTTATTTGAGATGTACAGTCAAAGAGAAATAAGGGATATTCCAAACATCAAGTTAAGAACTACTTTCTTAAGTATTCAGTGATTTTTGGTGTATTTTAGATAACCAGCTTAGAAAAGTCTGTGAGGAAAATAATGCACATTAATTTATAGTTTTTCTGCAGTGTTAGGCTTTTCATTCATACATCATACCAATGTCAAATTATACCTGAGCTGTTAAAACTGGTTTTAGGCTTTATATTTTCTTAATATTATAAGGCTGTTCTACTACACTTTGTGACTATAATGGCTTCTCAGCTGAATTTTAGCACAAATTAAAACCAAGATGCAATCTACAAACGTTCTTTTCAGTACTCTTAATCAATAGATTTGTGAGCTGTACTATGTTGCTTGTTCAAAACACATCTTTACACCGGCAGTTTCTTCACCTGGGTTTCATGACCATAATGATAATAAATGTAATCTACTCTTAATATAAGTTTATATACTGGGCCTGATGCTACACTCCTACAAGTTTATACCTTTTACAAATCTAAAAATTTTTATTGTTACTTTATAAATTATTTAGCTATGTTTTACACTTTTTGCCTGCTTTTGGGAAAAGGAATAATATGTAAAACCTCAGATAACTAAAATAGTTAAGACATTCATGCATTTTTGAGGGCTGCTGTTTCTTAAAAGCTTTTTTCTTTTAAACATTATGAGATACCACACCCACTGGGAACAGAGGTTAAAAGAAAGCTGGTGTTGTGCGTGGAGATTGCTACATAATTTGGTGTAGACCCATTTCAGCTGGTACATATTTATGGTCAAATTAGGCCAATTTTTTTTTTGGTATTTGTTAAGTTGAGAGCTCAGACTACTCAAATCCTGATCAAAAATGAATTCTGATCAGAAGTGAGTACGTGAAATAGACTAAGATCAAAACACGTTACAGGTGACAATTTCTTCTACTGATGCCGCAACAGAAATCTTAGATGTAATTTTATTTAAAAGTGCAGATTCTTTCATTAATTTCTGTGTAAATATTAATAATAATATTCTAGAAGTAGATAGCTCCCATCTTTCATACCAGAAAAACACAGGCACCTGAATTATGCCAATGAAGTTGCCTGTTTTACTGTTGGTGAAGATCCACTAGTACTTTCTGTAAGCCCTTGTATGTAATTTTTACTAATTCTTCATTATGATATTACACCTGTAATAGTACAAGGGGCAACAGGTGCAAGCTGGAGCATAGGAGGTTCCACAAAAACATTAGGAAAAGCTTTTTCCCTGTGAGGGTGACAGAGCCCTGGCGCAGGCTGCCCAGGGAGGGTGTGGAGTCTCCTTCTCTGGAGACATTCAAACCCACCTGGACGCATTCCTGTGTGACCTACTGTAGGTGATCCTGCTCTGGCAGGGGGGCTGGACTAGATGATCTTTTGAGGTCCTTTCCAAACCCTGACATTTTGTGATTCTGGGATTCTGGGATCTTCTTTTTCTATTCCTTTTGAAAACCTCTAGATTTCTAGCAGGGTATTTTTATAAAAGTGAAGGAGCTCACATGTGGAGCATTCCATTCATCTGTGCCTTCCTGCCAAAAGCAGCGATTGCTTGGTCTGACTCTTCCACCCACTCCATCTTAAAAAGCCCCGGACATCTGCGTGAAACGTGTCCGCCCCCGTGTCACACCAGTGAATGCCATCTGCACGGAAGGCACTAAAGCTTCCTCTGAGTAATGAGGTTGTGCCTCAGGAGTGAAATGTGGCAAAAACCTGTCACTTCATAATTTACTTATTTACTGTTTTCTAGACTTATTGAAGCTGGGGAGGGGAAGAAAAAGAAAGTGTAAAGGCATATGGAAAATATCTACTGAAATCCACAGAACTTTTGTGTGCAATTTAACTCTTTGTAGCAAATCTACACTCTGTTTAGGCTCTCTGTGCCCACTGTTACCATAGTAAAATAACCTGAGGTGCACTTAGAACCCCGTGATCTGTGGATGTCAGAGACTCTACTTGGAGTCAGGTTGTGAAGCTGCATTGCAAGTGTGTGTAGGGGATCTGTAAGACTGGAAGTTCTGTATATGCTATTGTTATATAAATGCCACATGTTTTGATGGCATTTTGAACAGCGAACAGATATCTGTGTTTGCTGAGACTGCCTGAATTATAAGAAAAATGCCATGGAAATGGGATTACAGTTAGGGTGAAGAAAGAAGGTGCTATTTCTAGGAATAAGGTAACAAAATAGTAGTGTTATTACAATATCCAGATGAATAGTAGAAGTGGATGAACTGAGTAATAAATTTGTTGAAGATCTGTGCTATTTCCTCAAGAATATTCATCTCTTGGGAGACATCAGCAGATGCCAGGCTGGCCTGCAATCTTCTTATTCCTCCAGAGGCAATAGACCAAGCAGACAATAGAAGTCTCAGTCTGTTCCAGAGCCCATCTGCTATTTCAGAGCTCGCTGCTTACCTATCCATCCTCCCAAAGCAGTGGAGAGACAAAAAACACCAAGCAGCATGGAGCATGCTGCAAATCTTCCCATGTTTTTTATATATACTGTGTGCTGGAGAGGTAAAGATTTCTTGCTGCCGTGGCCCCAGCTGTAAACCAGAGAAGACCAACTTCTCTTTCATCCTTATGTGGTCGTTAAACATTTTGCAGGATCACACCCCACAGAGAGGTTAAAAGCAATGCAGTCAGTCTAAATCAAGAAAAACAAGTGAAGTGGAAATATTAGGTTTGAGCAAAGGTGTCAGAGATTACGGACAAAGCTTGGCAATGGAGGACCACTGGAGGGTCTTCATACCTGAAGAAGATGTTTTAATTTTGAATTAAATTTTGCTAATGGAAATAAGAACGTGCCAGACCTAGTGACTGGTTGGATAGATAATTAAAAAAAAAAATCATTCATAATGGAATAGTAGATTTTAAAAATTACTTTAGGACCAAGTTAGTAGTTGATACCCCACAGAGATAATCTGAAATACTGATAACTGAGCTTGCCACACAGAACAGATGCAACCTACTTCTATGGAAAATGCACCCAGAACCACCTCAGATGGAGTTATTTTTGACTGAGAGGGAAAGAGGCTCTTCTGTTTCAAGCAATTTGACTCAAATACCTATTTTTACGTGGTGGCTGTGTTCCTACACTGGTTTACAGCTTTTCCATGTCCTCAGTAGTTCACAGAATGAAACAATTCAAAGGAATGTAATGAAAACATGAATCATTTCATATGTTCTGCTTGTTTTCCAGCCCTGTCAACCTACCCACAAGGCAGTTCTGCAAGCAAGGCAACATCCATTTAAGAGTGAAAATAGGATTAAACATTGCTCAGTACCTGGGCTTGCCTGCCCGTGCAGCACTTTTGGTCTCCAGCCCACCAACCCCTGGCTTCTGCTGACATTTTTACTTTGATGTACTGTTTTGTCCCTGTCTAATGCACACCTGGGGAGCAGCAAGCCCTCCTTGGAGCACAGGAGAATAGATGGGAGTTTGAATCAGGGTTTTCTTCCTGCTCTACCCATGCACTTGGCAGACAAGAGGCCATTTTCTCCATCCTCATTACATGCTTTCAGATGCGTGGCAGGGTATTTGTGGCTTGCATAGTCTTTTTCTACATTTTATACCTTTCCTTGTGCATGTTCCACAATCTTCGGGTCTGTTTTGCATCTTTTATAGCCACTAGCATCTTTGTAATTTGATTTTGTAAACAAGGTGATTTTCTTTTCATGTGTATTGCAATCTTTCAGGCACCAATCCTACTTTCTTTTTTTAAAAAAAAAATTTTACATCTGTGGGTAAAGGCTAATGCCTTCACTGATTATGTCTTAGAAAAGACTGATACAATCTAGGCATGATACCATGATGTCTCAGCAAATTCTTCCTGTTGTTCTGTCTAATCCAAACAGCATGTGCTGTATATGTGAATGCACCTTAGGGTATAATCCTTTCTGTCTATAGTTCTGGATGTAGCTGGTAACTGGCATAATTTAAAAAAAAATCTCATTAGCTTGCTGTAGATAGAAGGCTTAGTAGATCACAGATGACAAATATATTTTTAAAATATGCTGTGTGAAATCCCTAACTGTGAGTTGTGTGAGAGAGAAAGTGATATACTAGTTACTGCAGTATGTAATGCTGCTTTGCTTCACTGTGTCTGGGACTTTTTAAGACAGAAACACATTTTAGCAGTTCTGGGGACCAAATTATTTACAGAAAGTATAGGAAACAAATCTTGAAAGCGTGAAGTCCGGATCCGACTCTCCCTTCCCCTTTAACTTGCTCCAGTCCTTCCCTCAAGGTAGTCATTCCCAAATGAATGTGTTCAATTTTCTTTCTCAGATCTAATAGGCTTTCCCACTCCCAAAATTGTTTTTTTTTCTCATGACAGTTTTTTCCCAGCAGAGAGCCACTTCGTTCCACCTCCCTCTGAGAAGCTTCTTTGCTTCTCTTTAGAAATGTCTTCAGACTGAGTTTCCTCATGTGTTTGTTCCTCCCCATAAAGGGTTGCTGGAGGTTACTGAGGTACTGGAGAGCAGTTGCAAGCCCAGGCTGGGCAGCAGAGCTCTGGGCAGCACTTCCCAATGAGAACAGGCTGGCCGTAACTGGGGATTATTCACTTCCCTCTCGCAGGAGAAACAGGTGGGTTTTTTACAGCTCAGTTACGCTGCAATATGATGATTACTGAGGATAACTATTCTCCCATTGTATTGGAAATAGAAGTCATACACAGATCTGCTTATCACCAAGCAACTGGCGATAAAATCAGGGCAAACAGATGCAGAAGTGTTTTACGAAGTTTTGAAAGTATGGAGATATAACTTGAAGAAACGCATGTGTCTTTAATACAGAACTGTCGAGCGGCATAAACCTTTGTTTTTAGTTTACAACTCGACCAGGGTGCCTGTTGATTACCATCAAACCAGCTATTTAAGAGAGGTGGGAAGTGATGGATCCTGTCATAACCAGGGCAGAAATGTCCTGTGCCAGGGAAACATGAAAGGGCAAAGCTTTTAGGGCATGGCAAGAAATCCCAAAACCACCCTCCCCCTGTGGGGGATCCATTCTTGTTGCCCAGTGCTAGTGGAGAGGACAGTGTCACTTGCCCTCTTGCTCTTTCTGCTCCTCCTGTGTCTGAATGAGGTGCATGGGGGCAGTTGCACTCCAAGGACCAGCTGCAGAGAAGGTGATGCTCACATCTCTGCCACGGACCTTCAATGAATGACCTATTCTTTTGCTATAAGTAAATGGGCATATCTGCTTCCTTTTCACAATATAGCATAAGGTCTTGCTAAAATATATGTAGAATTGCTATTCTTCCTTACCAAGAAAGGTAAACTAACCAAGATATGAAAACATAAATATTTGGATGGAGAAGGTTATTTATAGGCTTTTATGACTGTACAATCCACTTTTTCCCCTTTAGTTTTGTAAAACAACATGTGCTACTTTTAGCTTGCTTTGATTCCACCTGTAAGCAATCAATTTGGTCACAGATCCATTCCAAAAGCTCTAAGACCACTAGATATAGTGGCAGCTTTTAGGGCTCTAAGGACACTCAAATGCTGTATGCATTTTCTTCTGGTTTTATTTTCCTATTAAAAAAAAGAAGGAATTGTCTTTAGTCTAGGCCTCCTCTATTTTCTTACAATTTGAAACACCAGAATTTTTTATCTTGTATTTCAAGAACTAGGCTGGGACTGCTTGAGAGGGGAAAACACATGTTAACAGTGTCATGTTAAATCTGATTTTCTGTTAAATAAGATATATACAGAGCATATTGATCATTAGCGAAGTTTGACATTGATTTTGCATTGGTTTTGGGTTTACAGCCCTTTCAATAATTGAAGTAAATAAAATTTAAGTAGTGGAAAAAGCACTTCCAGGTTCAGTTTGGTTTTAGATTGCTTGTCTAAGCAGGTGAGTACTCTCCACATTTTCAGTGCGGGGAAGAATGATATATTGTAAGTTTTGAAGGACTCGTCAAATCAAGGTTAGGGAAGAGACTGTTCGTCGTGTTTTATCAGGAATAGAAAAGGCACCCAGGGAATGGGGAAACTGAGCGTGTTATACAGTTTCAGCATAAAAGGTGAGGGAGGCACTAGTCTGTCATGATTTAGGAGTGAATGAACTGGTATGGAATAAATTTTCCAGCTGTTGCACCTACCATAACTTCTAAATCCTGGGATCAAACATATTTAACCCTAACAATCCTAGCTGATAGCCAGCAATAGATCAGCTCTTCCTAACGTGTGAAGGTGGCGTTTGAAAGCACCATGGCAGAAACGTGATAGCACAAGTTCTTTTCCTCCTGCTCCACAGCCCAGCTCTGAGCCCCTTCCTTCCAGAACATTGAGGCCACACGGGGCAGAAACACGGGCTCTTATCTTGTTGTGTGAGGTAGCCCTAGCTGACACAAGGACTTTAATGTCATCTCACTTGAATGTGTCATCAATGATGGAAAAAACTTAATGTTTTTTGTCAATCTGAATAGAACACATGAAGACACGTTAAAGAGAAGTTACTATCTTATTGAGAAATAAACCCGAAAGTTACTTTGTTAAGTTCATATTTAGTCTTTGTTTTTAAGCAAGGAAAGAAGCGCTAACTGAAAAAGAGGAAAAAAGTTATTCAAACCTTTCTCCCCTTGGGACCTGAAAAAATTTCCCTATCTCTTCATTAAGTATATACTTCAGCAATGCTTTGGCACTGCTATATAGAAAATGTATAGGTACCTACTCATTCATTAACACTTGGAAGTATTCTTTATGTGACTCATAACCCAGTGCATTATGGGAAATAAATTGGGAATAAATTCTTATGCCTTCTAGATTTTAATTTTATGATAATGGGCTCTTAGCAATTTGGGTAAGAATATGGGGTCACCTCTCACATTTTCTAGATGGATCTATTTATAGGGAGAAGGTCACTCAGTTCTCCTGTGCGTTTTTTGAAATCTTAGGCTAACAGCTCCTGTGTTGTGAAGGACCACAGCAAACCAAATAGAGATATTGTAGTAGTAGTTTGTAGTGTCTAGAAAACTGAAGTCTGATTCAACACTTAATAATGTCAAGGGCTCTCATCACTCCCGAAAGGCCAGGTTAAATATTTCTCTCACCAAGAGGTTTTTTTCTTTCCCTTTTATTTTTTGATTAAGTATATGACATTGTGTTTGGGAGGTTAAAAAAAGGCACCTTGTGAGTTTTGCTCTTTAGGAGAGCAATGAATCGTCTTTCATAATGAATTCAGCAAACACCTGGAAACTTGTCCATGCCTATAGCTCTCACAGTTTCCTTAAAAATTTTCATATCCATTAAGATACCTCGTGATAGATCAACAACTCTCAGAGCAGCTGAGAGCTTCACCTGTTCCAAAGTCTCAAGAGGGGTTAATAGTCCTTTTGTCAGGGAAAGCACAACAGCAGTGCACAACAGCAGTGAAATCAGCCTTGGTTTCTGGGGCTGATACAGAGTTAAAGTGAAAATGATTTCCCATTGACGAAAATGAAAAGAGGCTATTTCCATTATCAACTTGGGAAATTACTCCTTTTCCAGTGGGCAGCTAGTGTTTAGTGAACAAGGAAAAATGTGATGTGCAGGAAGAAATGCCATCTTTTCTTTCATCTTGATCCTCTTTGGAAAGTGCAGAAGTTTTAAGGTTTGTTGCTCTGGATACCCTCTGTGTTTTTCAGAACTATTTAAAGCAACAGAAAAAGTACGGGTCAAATGTAAATATGCCCTGGTTATAATCATGATAGAGAACCTTCCTGAGATATAAGCAGACTTTACCTCCTCTTGCATCTTAGTCATCACCTGTTTTAAAACAGGAAACAAACAAATGCCTCATAAAGCTTTTAATAAAATCACAGACTTACTGTGCAGGATCTTCTGGGCCACTGGAGAAACTGTAATATTAAAATAAAACTCCTCCACCTCTCTTCCTAATAAGGTGATTTAAGTATGGCAGAGTTTCCCTGAGATGTAAGCCCCTTGCGTGGCCATCAGTGACTCGCTGTTTGAGGGCCTAGATGATTGCAGTGTTTAACATAAAGGCTTGAGAGAAAAATGACTATATATATATGTGTGTGTGTGTGTGAATATATACATATATATTTTGTATATATATATGAGAATATATACATTTATATGTGAATCATAACCCAGTGCATTATGGGAAATAACGGGAATAAATTCTTCTGCCTTCTAGATTTTAATTTTATGATAATGTGCTCTCAGCAATTTGGGTAAGTGT
>NW_009711980.1:0-5719 GCF_000703405.1 Apaloderma vittatum
GAATCTTTATTGTAGATGGTTAAGTAATGTAAAATGAAAAAAGCCTACATTTTTGAGGGAAATAAAATAATTCGAACAGTCTCAACCTGATTGTTTTCCTATTTCTTTCTCCTTCACCAAAGTAACATCTCCAAATTATTTTTCAAATCAGCTACCCCATAAAAACCCCCATAAAAACCTCTTTTTACTTGCATTTCAATAAGGTTCCATTTTTTTTTCTTGAAGTAGTGCCAGATAATAATTGTAAATTGACATAACTCCTTGTTTCAAGCTCTGTTAAAAGAAAGAAAAAAAATTGTGGTGGATACTTCTTTTTCTTCAATAGTATAACAAACAAATTTTAAACTGTGTAACAGGAGATGTAGAAAACTGGGTTAGTTTGTTAATGTCCTTGGAATAATTCATTGATAGGATAGTACTAAACTGGTTTAATATGGAAATTGCTTTGGAAGTAACAGCTTCAACATGCCTTTTACATGAACTGGTAAGCAACAGTACTCTTAACTCTTGGAGGAGTTCTGATAATCTGTAAACCTATTATTGTTACTTGGTCATGCACTACCTGAAGGCTTCCCTTTAGTCCTATAAGTCAGAACCCCAAAGTCTTTTAGTAAAATCTATGTAAAGTCTAGTTGTAGCACACTATTGCAGTAATCACCCCATTCAGCCGTGATAACTTTTATTCTTGTTCTTGTTCATACAATGACACTGGATGACTTGTGTAGTATTGTAATAGTGAATTTTAATTAACAACTTAGTCCTTTGAATTTTGATTTCTTTAAAGAAAGAATGTACAATGACTTTTTTTTGTTCAGAGGGAATGATTTCTCCAAATTTATCCAAATTTATGATTCAGCATTGATTTTCAGAAGTGACAGCTTCAGAATAAATTTCAATTCGAAACTCTTTGTTAAGAAAATTAAAGCAAATTCCTCATTTTTAATTGCAGCAATTAGCAGTTAAAAATATGAACAAAGTCTAAACTTTCTTAACGTTAGCATTTCTAATTATCTAATGTCCCAATTTAATTGCTTTGTAATAACTTGTGAGCTATATTTGCAGAATGATTTTTCTTTACTTTTTTGCTTGATTTACATAATTTTGCATAATGTAGGTTAGGGTTCATGTTCTTCTGTAGATTTTTTTTAATTCCTTATAATATCAGGCACTGAGATAACTTCAGATGATTCATGCATTCTTTTTTATATTATGATCTATATTTGGGTCTATTATTCTTTCACTAAGTTAATTAAATATTAGTTTGAGTAGAATAAAAGAAAAAGGGGTAAAATCATATAAAATTTATGTAGTTCTAGTCTTAGTCACTTGCTTTTTCCGTACGTTCATATTTTCACATTATGGATCTTTGGATTCTCAATGCCTGCAAAAACACAAGCTAAGTAACAGACACGTAGGTTTAAAACTGCGGTTTTACACTTAAGACTGAAATGTCATGCTTAGGAAGATTTAGTAAAGGAGGTATATTTTCAGACATTTCGTATGAATTAATCTTTATTGTTTTCACAGATAGTTTTGGTGATAATGAGGAAGTAATAAACATTCAGATCAGTTTTCTTTTGTATATAGAATACTCAATGGAGCCTAAAAAAAAGTCTTCTACATAAATGGATGCTAACAGGCAGTTAAAAACGTGAGAAATTCTACAAGGAAGATTAAAGTTCCTGTGTCCAGATGACAAATGGAACATTACGTTAGGTAGATTCTACGCTGTTCCAAATCAGGGATGGCTACACATTTGGCAATTAGTAGCTCCTGAAAAACTACCTTTTTTTGTGCAATTTGAAATGTATAAAAATTTTTAAAGGTAAAATAGGATGAAACACTTTTTGCATCCAGTCTAGTCTTAAGCAAATTCTGCTATCTAGTTTACATCTCTGTTTTTTTAGAAGTCTAATCACAATCCAGTTTTGAAGCTGTTGAATTCTTGATAAGTCTCCATGTTAGACTATCACATTCCTCAAGTTGTAATCCCTAGTTCTTAACTCTACCTTAATATTTGGAGGGCGGGCAAGTGAGAGAAAGACAAAAACTTCTGGAAAACAAACATTATTGTTTGTTTCTTCAAATTTGGCTGGCGTGCTCCCATGCAGAGAATAAAACAAAGGTAAAAATATGGTGCCAAAGTGTAAAAGATTCCTGGAAAGATGTCCCCAGAGCTATTGTTTGTGTTTTTTCTAAATTTTCTTGATTTTTTTGTCTTTGGTTTTGTTTGGTTTGTTTTTTTTTTTAAACAATTTGTAAGTTATGATGGGGAGTGAGGAATTTCATCTGTAAACAGAAGTGCTGGATACAGTTTTCTGTTGGGAAGATAATATTGGGCACACACTTTATGTGCCAAAACTCCATGAACTCTGATGAAAGCTGTATGCATTCTACTGGGACTTAAACACTGACTTCATGGGAATCACTTATTTTTTGTCTTAGATTATTAATCTATTCTAAAAACTGTCATAGAAATTAGGTAGGAAAGTCCTGTAATTATTCTAGATAGATCAGCATTTTTAATATAAATAAATAAAAGAAGGTGAGTTTGCCTTTTAATACATAAGGAAGGTTAAAATCCCTACCCTAGATGAAAATTATTCCATTCCAGGTTTTCCTTGAAATTAGTGTATAAATGGTATGAAAATCTTAATTAAAAGATTTCTTTTATCCTAAATATAACAAGTATTGAGGACATGCTTCTACTAGTGAACTATGTAGACTTCATAACATCTCTAGACATTAAATTAATCTGTTTTGTTATGTGTGACAGAAGCCATATATAGACATAATTGGAAAAAGATGGACATCGTAGGTCTCATGTAGGCATATGTGATTTGATCCATTTGTTCTACAGAGGGCTGGGCAGAAGACTGTTAAAATCATAGAATCATAGAATCATAGAACATGCAAAAGACATGGTCACATTAGCACAACTATGTTCCTGTGTTAGTAGCCCTACTTAAGAACAGGACTTACTGGCTTGAGCAAAGACCCACGAGGTGAAACTTTCCCATTCTGAGTTTCTTCAGTTTTAACTATCCCATGCATCATATGTATCTTCAGATAGATAGACTTGTCATAAACGTCATCAATAACTGCAGTTACCTCTTGTAAATATCTGGAGTACTGTGTCCACTTCTGGGATCCCCAGCGCAAGAGATACTTCGAGCTACTGCAGAGAGTCCAGTGAAGGGCCTCTTAAGATGAGGGGACTGGAATGTGTCTCGTATGCGGAAAGACTGGGGGAGCTGGGGCTGTTCAGCCTGGAGAAGAGAAGGCTCAGGGGAATGTTAATGATTTGTAAGAATACCTGAGGGGAGGGTGCAAAGACGACAGAGCCAGGCTCTTTTCAGTGGTGTTCAGTTGACAGGACATCAGGCAAAGGGCACAAACTGGAACACAGGAGATTCCCTCTGAACACCAGGAAACACTTTTTCACTGTGAGGGTGACTGAGCACTGGCACAGGTTGCTCAGGGAGGTTGTTGAGTCTCCATCCTTAATGATATTCAAAAGCCAGCTGGACTTGGTCCTCTGCAACTAGCAATAGATGATCTTGCTTGAGTTGGTGGGGTGGACCAGACGACCTCCAACCTCAACTATGCTGTGATTCTGTGTGTGCTTTTCATTAGATTATCCTTCCTGGCAGTGCTTCAATCCTTGACCATCCAGCTCTGGTCCTTCCAGTCTTAGTAACAGTGATTTCCTAAACAGCATAGGGTATACATCTCTCTAGTGTTAATTCTTGTATTATTTACAATGAAGTCATTATTTACAATGAAGTCATCCTACAAGCATGCTAACAGCATAGAACAGCATTTGATGAAAAATAGTAAATTAATCTAGATGTAATAAATAAAGCATAAAATGTACAAGATAAGTATCCCTGAATTAGAACAGTTAATACAGTTTTATACTTCTCACCTGCCTCTGCAGAAAGTTTATTCTTAAACACTGCTTAATTGCCATTGAAAGGTTTTTTGAATCTTCCTTTGAATCTCCTCATCTAGTGGGAGACTTCTATACTGTCTGTTATGTTAGCTGTCTGGATAGCCCTCTGCAACTATAGACAGTTTCTACAGATATTGCAATTGTGTTTTTTGGTGAGGTTCCCCCCAATTAAAAGGTTGTCAGTGAGAGAGCTAGGTTAAATATTTGCAATTTTCTGTTTCATCTATTTCTTTATGAATAAACTTCATTTATTCCTATTTTGGAAATATCCTATTATATAGCTTGTGGAGGAGTGGAATGTGTTGCATGCTATTTAAATTCCTAATATGTACTTGGATTTTACCAAATTTACTTATTACATAAAAATAATCCTACCTCTATAAAAAGAATTCAAAGACAGTGCCTGTTTGTGTAATGATACGGCTCAGCCTTCCTTTACTGGTTAGATGATGAGCAGCTTAGGGTTAGACTGTTCAGTTTTTGTTAGTGTGTTTTGTTTAGTCTGGTGTGTTTTTTTCCTTTGGTATTGCTGTTCATTAAAGTATGTTTCTCCTGTGATACAGGGCTAATTGATTTTAAGTCAGTCTAGGGCGAAAGAGTTAGGAGTTAGGAGTTAAGTCTGTTTAGTTTGAGGAAGAGGAGGCTGAGGGGAGACCTCATCACTATCTACGACTACCTGAAAGGACATTGTGGAGAGGTTGGTGCTGCTCTCTTTTCTCGGGTAGTGATAGAACTAGAGGGAATGGCTTCAAGCTTAAACAAGATAGGTTTAGATTGGACACTAGGAAGTTGCCATCCCGGATGTGTTTAAGGATCGCTTGGATGTGGTGTTGCGTGATATGGTCTAGGGGTGAGCTTGTAAGTAGGGTTAATGGTTGGACACGATGATCCCAAGGGTCTTTTCCAACCTGGATGATTCTGTGATTTTATTCTATAATCCCTTATGCTTACAGAAGGAGTTTATAGAGAAATTAGTAATGTGCAGTTAAATTAATGTGAAACTTTACATTACATGTTTCATACCATGGTATGTTAACACTGTGTGTGTTATAAACTACATACAGCAGCTACTGTGATTTTTTCAAGTGTACCTTCTCCATAAATCTCACAAAGATATTTTACTTTACTGCTGGGTGATATTTTCTTTGATTAGATATGTTGATAATTCCTATATTCCTGAAATGCAGAAGCTGATATTTTATGAAAGCTCTTCTGGGTTGATGCAAATACATCAAATACAAGTACATAAATTGTCTGTAAAATGACACAGTAAGGTAATGATAGAATCATAGAATGTCTTAGGTTGGAAGGGACCTTAGAGATCATCTAATTCAACCCCCCTGCCATGGGCAGGGATGCCCTTAACTAGACCAGGTTGCTCAAGGCCTCATCCAACCTGGCCTTGAACATCTCCGGGGAGGGGCCATCCACAGCATCTCTGGGCAATCTGTTCCAGAGTCTTGCCACCCTCATACTGAAGAATTTTTTCTTAAGATCCAATCTAAACCTATTCTTCTTCAATTTAAATCAATTTCTCCTTGTCCTATTGCCGGACACTCTTATAAAGTCCCTCTCTCGCCTTCCTATAGGTTTCCATCAGGTATTGGAAGGCAGTTTTAAGGTCTCCCTGGAGTCTTCTCCAGGCTAAACAATCCCAGCTCCCGCAGCCTGTCCTCGTAGCAGAGGTGCTCCAGCCCCTGGATCATCCTTCTGGCCCTCCTCTGAACATGCTTCAACACATCTATGTCCCTCTTACGGTGGGGA